>NW_026057585.1:80183034-80219555 GCF_023721935.1 Panthera uncia
GCGCCGAGGCGGAGGCGGAGGCCGCGGCGGCGGCCGGGCCCGGGTTCGACGATGAGGAGGCGGCGGAGGGCGGCGGCCCCGGCCCGGAGGAGGTGGAGTGCCCGCTCTGCCTGGTGCGGCTGCCGCCCGAGCGGGCCCCTCGTCTCCTCAGCTGCCCGCACCGCTCGTGCCGGGACTGCCTCCGCCACTACCTGCGCCTGGAGATCAGCGAGAGCCGGGTGCCCATCAGCTGCCCCGAGTGCAGCGAGCGACTCAACCCGCACGACATCCGCCTGCTGCTCGCCGACCCGCCGCTCATGCACAAGTACGAGGAGTTCATGCTGCGCCGCTACCTGGCCTCGGACCCCGACTGCCGCTGGTGCCCGGCCCCGGACTGCGGGTGAGCGCGGGGGCGTGGCCGCCCGGGCAGGGGCTGCGGCGGAGGGGGACCCGGGCCCGGGGACCGGACCCCACCCCGCGTGTGGGCGGCCCGGAGAGGCGGTCGGCGGCGCCCAGGGTGCGTGTGTGTGGCCCAGCACCGAGGGAGCGGAGAGGGATGAACAGCGGGAGGAAGGAGAAGGCGGCAACTGCGGCGGGTTGGTAACCGGCCACCATCGGCAAGCCCAGACCCGTGGGGGACGGCACCCACCACCCCGCCCTACCCGAGGGCTTGAGGTGGGGGCTGAGCGGTCCTCGAGGGCAAGGGAGCTGTCCATCAAGTCAGGAGGCCTGGAGAGGCTTTTAGGTCGGGTGAACGCCCCTCCGTCCAGAGGTGTAGGGGGCATGTCTTAATGAGGGCTGGGAGGGAATGACTGGCAAAGGATGGAATGAGAATATCATTCTGAGGGGCTCGCAGCAGTCGGAGGGGTGTGTCCCTTTGGCCATGGGCAGACTCAGCAGCATTGAAGGAGAAGGTGTGTTCTGACCACCGCTGCTGAAAGTTGGAATGGAGGTGATGGAAATGGCACCAAGGGGGAAAGGACAGCTCACTGGCAGCTCTGGGGCACCCGGGGCATCGTGTGCCTTCTGTGCTAAGCTGTTGGGAGGCCCGCTGTGGTTTTACACTCCTGCCTTGGGCAGAGTGAGGGGTGGACGGGCCCTTTCTTTGTCCAGAGAAGCAACGGGGCACTGGCAAGAAGGATGCCCAGAGGTTGATACGGTAGGAGAAAATGTGGTACCCGGCCCCTCTGATCGTGAGTTCTTGATGACAGTCTTTTTCATGCACCGTATATCCTGAATTTTTAAGGTCAGTGAGAAAATATGCAGTCTTTACAGGGACAGAATTCCAGCAGATTTTGCTATCTAAAGTATTCAGTGGAGACCACCCTCCCCCCCTCTTGAAAAAAAAATCTGTGTGTTACTGTCAGTACAAACCATGAATGGTTGCATGCAGCAAAGAAGAGCTTATCTAAGTGGTTGGGAGTCAGACTGTGCCATTTACCAATTCTGTGACCTTGGGCAGATCATTTTATTCTTGTGTATTATGCTTTGGGGGCAAAAAGATGCTAGGGACTCCTTGCAGTGTGTGAATGTAATGCCAGTAAAAAGCTGCATGGTCCTTTGCTTCAAAGGAGTTAAGAAGGGCTTTTAATTGTAGCCTGTACATCAAGGCTGTTTTAAGATTTCCCCGATGCTATTTGTCTCCTCCGAAAGAAGCTGTCTTAAGAGTGTCTAGAAGAGTTAACTTCTTTCTATTTTGCCAGACTTGTTTAGAGATGGGTGTGTTATTTAACCTCACTGAGATGGAGTTTCTAAATTACTTTGAAGGGTTGTAGTCAGAGGTATGGTGTTTGTCTATGGTAGATCACTTTCGCTTTCAATTAATAAGTGTCGGAGGGAACCTTGTAGGCTCTTATTTCTGGTGGTCTGGTGATCTTAATGGCCTTTAGAGGTTAATATACATATGATATGCAGGCATCATACATACTGTTGATCTATTTTCTGAACTAAAAGAACATTAGGAGAGCATTGCATGGTTAATTTTGGAATAGTATATTAAACTACTTTTTTGAAATGTGTTTCCTTGAGTTTTAACTGAGAAATGTGGCATCACTGATTATCTTTCTGGAAAAACTCCCTTTTTGTTTTTCTGTGAAATCAGTCACTGTCTTTGCTCACATCAATAAAAATGGACAGGAATTAACTTACCGTCTTGATGGTAAACTGTAAGCCTTTACTGAAAGCTATTAAGGAATTAAGACCATTTCTTATTTCAGCCAAGTATTGGATTAGTATCATCCAGAGTTTTTTTAATTAGTTAAGAGAATTATAAAAATTATATAACTATATTTTTAAGTGTGTTATGTGTGGGTTTAAAGAAGGTAGAGTTTGGAGAAAGCAAGCAAGCTGGCAGCTGAGTATACATGTGCCAGGCATACATAATTGAATTTGATTCTTACAACATTGTAAGATAGATTTGATCTAGTTTTACAGATGAGAAAAATGAAATTTAAATAAATTGAGTGACTTGTTGAGGGTCATATAACTAGTGGGTGGTGGAACCAAGCTTGAAACACTTAACTCCAACCAAGGCCAATATTCTTTCCTCTTAGCTTTTTTCTTTTTAAAAGCATGAGATTGTTGGCATTATTGGGGATGCTACTGTTTGGATCATTTTGTCAAATGTTGTAGCCTAAGGACAACATTGAAAGAGCCAAGGATGCTAAAATCTAGTTTCTCTTCTGATTCTTTTTGTGAAGAGCCACTTATCTGCTTTTTCTTACCTGAAATAGGCCTAATCCTTTCCTGACTTGAGAGGCTTATTAATTAATGTTTACAAAGTGTTTTGAGATGTGCAGTTGGAGGTGTTAGATAAATAGAGAGTAACTTTAAAATTCTGTCACTTCCCGGGGCGCCTGGGTGGCTCAGTCGGTTGAGCGTCCGACTTCGCTCGGGTCACGATCTCACGGTCCGTGAGTTCGAGCCCCGCATCAGGCTCTGTGCTGACAGCTCAGAGCCTGCAGCCTGCTTCAGATTCTGTGTCTCCCTCTCTCTCTGGCCCTCCCCCCGTTCATGCTCTGTCTCTCTCTGTCTCAAAAATAAATAAATGTTAAAACAAAATTAAAAAAAAAAAAAATTCTGTCACTTCCCAAACAAGTGTCTGAGTTCCCTGGGGATGTGGCCAATGATTTTGCCACCTCTTTTTACTTTAATTTATTAAAAAAAAATTTTTTTTTAACGTTTATTTATTTTTGAGAGAGAGAGAGCATCAGCGGGAAAAGGGCAGAAGGAGGGAGACAGAGGATCCAAAGCAGGCTCTGTGCAGTGAGCACAGAGCCCAATGCAGGGCTTGAACTCACAAACGGTGAGATCATGACCTGAGCCGAAATCAAGAGTCAGGCAGCCACTTAACTGACTGAGCCACCCAGGTGCCCCACCACCTCTTTTTAATGCCAGGAGAAAAATAGCTTATTTTGTTTTGTTTCAATCAAATGGTTCTATTCTATGTCTGTTAAAATTCTTGATGAGCAGTTAGAGAAGCATAATCCCCAGTTCTCTTCTTGAACCTGACCACCTTTACTCATAAATCAACTTCTTGCAGCCAGATTTATCAAGTCCTCCCTTTGCTCTGTGTGTGTATATGTGTGTGTATTTGAAGGAGGCATGTAATTGATCTTACAGAGTTCTGATCGTTAGGTTCACTGTGATTATAATGAGAACACTGTATATTAAAAGATTATCTGTTTACGGGGCGCCTGGCTGACTTCAGTCTGAAGAGCGTGTGACTCGGGGTCATGAGTTCGAGCCCCTTGTGGGTTGTGGAGATTACTTAAATAAATAAACCTTAAAAATTATTTGTTTACAAGGTATTTGTAGAGCAGAGCAAAGAGTCATGAGTTTTTCTTTTCCCATACTTGAATATGATTTTATTTTAATCATAAATAAGAGGACCAGTTTCAGTGGGGAAGCATTTACATTATTATTTAATATTATTAAGTAGAGCATTACCAAGTACATTTAAAACATTACTTTCTAATAGGTAAAATTAACTCAAAATACAAATAACTGACCTTTTTATAGTTCTTTATGGTAAATTTATTTTATAGAGGAGAAACCAGCCCAGAGAAGTTTAAGTGTGGGCTTCAATGTCTCAGTGCTAATAAGTGGTGCAGTTGATTATAACTGCTTAGAGTCTCTGCTTAAGCATGAGGTCTTTTCAGAAACCCCCACCTCATGTAAATATATAATGTTTTCCTGTCAAGTACTGTGTTGCCAGTCTTCAAACCCTTTCAGAATCTCCGGAAGACTGAGGGGTGAGCAGAGGAGGCAAAGAAAATTCCTGGTGTACAACAGCAGACCTTCTGTACGAATGAATAGGAGATAAGGCTGTCTTGACCTAAATTCTTTGTGCAGGTCCACCACTCCAGCCTCTCATTGCTGGTTCTCTCTCAGTCCCCCCTCCTACCTGACCCCAACAGGTAGTGTCAGCTGTTGGTCTTCCTGGAGAACTGGACTGGACCATCCTGTAAATAGGAACCTTCTGTTCATCTCTAGCACAATTGTGAGCAAGACAAAATTCTCGGTCAATGAGGGAGGATTTTCTTTTCCTCTCTGCAACCTTCCTGGACATCTTTTATCTCTCTCTTTTGGTCTGTGTGTGTGTGTGTGTGTGTGTGTCTTTCTGGTATGACATGTAAAAAATTGAGATAAAGTTGATCTGGACGTTTTCTCTTAATTGATGTCTGTACCTTCTATTTCACAACTCTTAAGTCTCTTAAGCCTCTTAAGCCCCCCATCCCTCGCTTGTCCATCTGCATCATCCTCCAGCTCCATATATCTTTCCCATATTTGCCAAAGTACTCATTCTAAAGTGGAACATCTTATATCACTCCCCTGCTTAGAACTGTTCATACCTGGGGCGCCTGGGTGGCTCAGTCGGTTAAGTATCTGACTCTCGGTTTCGACTCAGGTCATGATCTCAAGGTTTCATGGGTTTGAGCCCCAAATTGGGCTCTGTGCTGCCAGCACAGAGCCTGCTTGGGATTCTCTATCTCCCTTTCTCTCTGCCCCTCTCCCAGTCACACTATCTCTGTCTCTCTCAAAATAAATAAACTTAAAAAAAAAAACAAAAACCTGTTCATACCTGACATATAAGATGACTTCTTATGTCTTTAAGAAGTGATTATTTATATGATCTACCCTTATAATGCAAGCCTCATTATAGTCTTCTACCATCTTTTCATGTTATTTTCTGTTTTTCACCTACAACAGTATTTTCCAATGTATATTATACGTATTACTGGAAAGGAAAACGTTTTGTGATCAAATAAGCTTGGGAAATACTGGCTTGAGCAAAAAAAAAAAAAAATATTTCTGAGCTTTCTGGACCCTTTAAACATGCTAATATACACTGTAAATTTTGCTAATGCTAATAAACAGTGTAAATCTTCAATCTGGTGTAATTTCCCCAAACTTAGACCAACAGGAAACTCCTTTAACAGCTACTCTGTCTTCTGTTAGTGTCCTTATTTAACAGTGAATCTTGTACTCTGAATAGATTAAGAGCTCCTCTAGACTAGGATATCTGTATTCCAACTTTTTCCATAACACTGCGAACAAAATTTTTCAGTTAGATCTCAGAAGAATGGGATATTGAATTTAGATAGTTGAAGATAGATAAAGATAATGAATAGCACAGTTTTTGGAAGAGAAGCAGATAATGAGGGGGAGGGTAAAAAGAGGACAGATGATCATTAAGTAGACACTTTTGAGAATTATAAAGTGTTGAACCTTAGGTAAATATTGGGTATTACAAAAAGGACTTAGACATGGTCCTCTTGATAGGGAGTTTGGCCTGTTAGAAGGGATGATAGGTAAGTAGGTAGGTAGGTAGAGAGATAGAAAGAAAGAGGAAAAAAAGGAAAAGGAAGAAAGGAAGAAGAAAGAAAGAAAATGCAGTGTAATACATCCTAAAGAAAATACAAATCCTCTTAGAGGATAGATGAAAGATTTTGTATGAGGGTGTCAGGAAAGGGGTGCCTAGGTGGCTGACTCAGTTAAGCATCTGACTTCGGCTCAGGTCATGATCTTACAGTTCATGGGTTTGAGCCCCACATCAGGCTCTGTGTTGATAGTGTGAAACCTGCTTCAGATCCTCTGTCTTCCTCTCTCTCTGCCCCTCCCCTGCTTGTGCTCTCTCTCTCTCAAAATATATATAAACATTAAAAATTTTTTATTAAAAAAAAGACTTCACAGAGCAGGTAATATTTGATCTGGGCCTTGAAGAGTAGGAGTAGTAATTCCTACAAGGCAAATAAAGATGCAAGTAGAGAAAAAAGCATCTTAAATCAGAGGGTTATGAGCAAATACATAGAGGTATAAAAATGCAGTGCTAAGTCTGGAGGCTAGTTTGGTCAGCTTCTGGATGCACAATATGGAGAGCATGATCTGGAAAGTAACTAGAGATCAGTCTGAAAATATAGACTGGATTCAAGTTGATAGCCCTATCTAAGCCGTGCAAAGTTTAGGTTTGAAAGACTTTTTTTCGTTGAAGGATTTTAAGTAAAAGAGTAACATCATGATAGATAACTTTCTGGAATTGGAATTTGGATTGGAGTGGAGAATAAGGAGACTAGATAGTAGACTCTTAGAGTTGTCTGACCAAGAGGTGACATGAGTTTGAACCAAGGGGGTGGGAATAGAAGGGGGAGAGATAGTAAGAGTACAGCTCATGACAACTTGGTGCATATCTGCTACCCTTACACATGCTCAGGGTCCATTTGTAAATGAAGTTACATGGCCCGGAGCTACAAAGTGCAGACATAATATAGGAACACATTTCTTTAACTACTAGGGTATGTGGAACGTAATCAAATAATAATGGGATTTTTTTTTCTCCAGGGCTGAAGTTAGGTAATACTGTGGTCTAGCCTGTCACACATATTTCTGAAGACTTAGGAAGTGAATAAAATTGGTAAATTTGTATGAAATTAAGGGGAGGGAGAAGGATACGTCTGTTTTCTTAGCAGCATGTAATTTCCAACACCTATTTAGCTGCTGCTTCTCCCTCCCCACCCCTCATTTAGCTTCTAATTAGCAAGCCTGAGTGCTTGGTTACTCTAAGAGCAGGGTGGGAGAGAGGCTCCAGTGTGGGACATGGAAGAGAAAGAACAAGATCATCAAGGTGGATTTGGTCTCAAGGATGAAGTTTTTTTCAACTACCTGTGGAAGAAGATTACCTTATTCAGAATTTAGGAGTTTACTCCTAAAATGGGCTTAGACAAAGTTTTAGGACTAAGTTATAGTACCTGGCATATAATAAACCAGTAGATACATGGATAAAGTTTAAAGATTGCTTTAGGACAGAGTAATGGTCCATGAGAAGAGTTAGAATGGCCTGGGGAAAGTAAAGAACTTAAGCAGGAGAGGGTCTCTATCATTCGTTGAACACAAGCATTTTAAGCATGAACCAGTATACTATACCCTGAAGATTAAAAAAAAAAGGATGATACTTTTCCTTGAGTCTAGTCTGGTTGGGGAAGCATATGTATAAACAAATAATTAGAACATAATGTGATAAGTAATATGAAATAATCGTACATAGACATAAAGTAGGCAACCAGCCGCCTAAAGAGATTAAGTGGATTTTATAGGGAGATGAAATTTGAGCCGGTTCTTAAATGGATAAAGTATTTGCCAGGGCAAGAAGAAGAAAGGAAAGAACATTTCTAGGCAGAAGGAGTAGATTATGCAAAGGCTATGAAGTAGGATAAAATGTGCTGTATTTTTATATCATACCTTTCAGGGCAAGATCTCAAATGCAGTTTAAGAGTATGTGTAGTTCCACTTAAATGTGGCAAGCACCTATACCTCCATTTTTGGGGTAGAGGTTAAGGCTTGGAGATTTAAATTAGCTCAGTGTCATGCAGTATGAGTCAGGGACAAGGAGCCCAGACCAGGCGCCCAAAAACAGGAATGCCAAGTCTCGTGCCCTGAGTAATTCTGTGTCATGGTAATAGATTGCTGTGTGTTCGTGAGTATTTGGGGTTATTTTACTTCCTTAGAACCAAATTCTACACCCAAAATTGACATTATCAATCTTGTCAAATGTCCTTTAAAGAAAAAATAAAAGATTCTGTTAATAAATATTTACTCCCACCATGTGAGGTAGGAATGGATCAGGAAATGATCAAGGCTTCCTGACTGTGTAATTTGTATCATCAGAAGTTGACTACTTTTCAGAGGCCATCCAGTACCTTTCCTATAACCCAGAATAGTAAGGAAGTCACTTTCTTCAGGAGAAACATTGTTTATCTGTAGTAGTTATTTTGCAGCGAGGTGGGGTAAATTTGCTCAGAACTCCTACAGGATATGAATCATTTGCATTCATACATTGACCCCTTTGCTGTTTCTGAGAAGAGATTTAATACAGACTATATTATGTAACATAGATGATATGTCATCGATACCTTCAATGCCATTCTCAAATCGACTTGCAGAATCTATAATAAACCTGAGAACTTAAGTTGCTGTTATGAACATCTAATGTACATTCAAATAAACAGTAGAAGAAACCCAAGAAAACTTTTATTAGCCTTCCATAAAAGTTGTTTAAGGTCTTTGGCAATTGGAGGAGAAAGTGGAATAGGGGACAGCAAAGCCCAATGGCAACACCTAAGCCTATAGTCATTGACCTGTTAATATTTTGGATTGTGAGACAGAATTCTTGGAAAATAAACATGAATTATAAGAAACAGTTGATGTTGGTGCAGATAGATTCTGAATTGCCCATCTTTACTCAGAATGTGTATCAGAAGAGAGAAGGAAGGAGAGGGAGATAATAACCTTATTCTGTATTAATTAGTAAGGTAGAAGAATGATATTCTTGGACTCTGGAGCCTGTCAAGGAAGTAGATATTTCAAGGTATAGATTTGAGTAAAAAAAAAAAAAAAAAAGAAGTTTGAAAGATAAAATGAGCTTTCAATAGGAGAAACTGGTCATGAATCCATCTGTGGCTCTTGTCTCAGGCTGTGTGTGGTCAGACCAGCTTCACTGTGGAACTTAAAAATAAAAAAGTATACTTTAGTTTTTGCTATAGTTTGTTTTACAAATGTTCTGTCCTTTAAACAAATTCTAATCTCTCTAAATATAGTAAACCATCAAAAGGATATAGTTTTGTACCCTGTAATTTATGAAACTTGCTGTGGGAAACTGCTTTTAAAGCAGCTTGAACTGTGACTGAATATGTGCTAGAATTCAGGCTACCTATGGTATTTTCCCCTATTTTTTCACAAATAAGTGATTTGTGTTTTTTTAGAATCTCAAGAAGAAATTTACTTTCTCACACAGAATATGTTTTACAGTTTGTTCGGCATGCTTGTGTGTATATGTCATGTGTTACATGTGAACTCTTTTCTCTCTATATCATGTGTAGTGACGAGGAGAGTCAGTGTTACCCCACTGACACTGATGAATAATGTCTGTCTTGTTCCGATCTTTCTTACCTTACTGATCCCTCTTCCTGTGTCCTTACCCAGTTATGCTGTTATTGCCTATGGCTGTGCCAGCTGCCCAAAGCTGACCTGTGAGAGGGAAGGCTGCCAAACGGAGTTCTGCTACCACTGCAAGCAAATATGGCATCCAAATCAGACATGCGATATGGCCCGTCAGCAGAGGGCACAGACTTTGCGAGTACGGACAAAGCACACTTCAGGTCTCAGTTATGGGCAAGAATCTGGACCAGGTATAAGTTGGCATTTTCTCATTTTTCTCTTTATTTGATATTTCATAACATGAGCCTAAAGCTAGCAGAGATTATCTTAATGTATAACCAAGTGTTTCCTGGGATCAGAGAGCAGAACATATTTGGTAATACCTTCAACGTTGTATTTGATACGTAGCTTCTCTCTCTGATAACTATAGGTTTTCCAACCTATAAATTGGTAAAATTGGAATGCAACAAAATTGAATTCTCTAGTTTCTACCTTCTAAATTTTTTTTTTTACATTTATTTATTTTTGAGAGACAGAGAGACAGAATACAAGTGGGAGAGGGGCAGAGAGAGAAGGAGACACAGAATCCGAAACAGGCTCCAGGCTCTGAGCTGTCAGCACAGAGCCCGACGCGGGGCTTGAACTCATGAACCACAAGATCGTGACATGAGCAGAAGTCAGACACTCAACCGACTTGAGCCACCCAGGCGCCCCTGTAGTTTCTACCTTCTTAGTAATACGTCTCATATTGGAAAGTAATTAGGTCCTTCTGCTAAGGACTTTTTCGAAACCTTCATTGTAAGCAGAAAGACATTTAATTAGTATTAAACCTCTATTATTTTCCTACCAGCTTTAAATGCACCACTGCTTTTGGAAGTAGGGTACAGAGTTAAGGAAAGGAAATAATATTAGTAGGATTAATGATTAACCTTAAAAGGAGGAACCTTGGCAAGTCAGAGTAAACGTACTTAAAAATTTCACTGGGTTTATTACCTTTTATAAATGTATTTTATTTCACTGATGTCATTTGGGAGAGGCTGGTAGGAAAGATTTTACCATTTACTTTTTCCTGGCACAGCATAATCTCCTAAATTGTCATTTTAATAGGATAGTTCCTAGCTTGCTGTGAAAATTACTAGGTGTGTGCTACATAGCATACCCACTTATATTTAGGTTTTGAATTTGAAAGTATCATGGGAAGGGTCTGTGGGTTGTGTTAACAGCAAATCACAATGATACTTACTGAGACTGAGAAACGAGTTTCTTGAGCTAAAGTTTTTTTGCAGACTGTTCCTCCTGCAGGACTCTGCTTTGAATTCTGCCAGCCTATTGGCTGATGAAATTTCATTTTTCTTGGAATGATCTTTCTCTCTTGGGAAGTATTCTTGCTCAGAGTGTGGCTTAAGTGCTGTGTAAGATGCCAGTTTGGGGGATAGGCAGCTCAATATGAGACAGGATCCATTTTATGAAAATTCCTGAGGTCTAGACATAGCCAGCCTTCCAGTGAAGTGGGTTGCACAATTTGGAATTCTTAGTTGAGAGTTTTTGACTGCCTCCTCACTTTTTATATATATTCCTAGGAATAATAAATCAAACTAGGTTTAACTAGGGATATTTTTCTACCCGATTTTCCTTCCCCTCTTAGCAGATGACATCAAGCCATGCCCACGATGCAGTGCTTACATTATCAAGATGAATGATGGGAGCTGTAATCATATGACCTGTGCAGTGTGTGGCTGTGAATTCTGTTGGCTTTGTATGAAAGAGATCTCAGACTTGCATTACCTCAGGTGAGAAGGCAAATGTGTCCATTGCTTTATAATCTTGTTCTTTTACTGATTGAGGGGAAAAAGGAGGTCAAAGAGACATAGTTGTCTGTCCTCGCATTACAGAGTAAGGAAGCTATAAAAAGTTCTTCTGAAGTACTCCTGTGACCATGTTTTTTTCAAGTTCAGCAACTTCCAGGGACTGTTTTCATTACCTTCCAGATAGAGTTCAGTTTCCCTAGCATGGCTTTAAGTCTTTCCACAATTTGGTCATCATCTAATTTTCTCGCTTTTTCCATGTTGCTTTTATACATGCTATATATTACAGGTAACCTGGGCTTGCTGTTTCCTGTGTCTGCTCTGTGCTGTCTTATTGTTCATGTTCTTTCATAATTGTTTATGTTCTTGCCTCTGCTCAGAATGCTTTCTGATCACATCGCCCTCCCAGCAACCTCTTTTTATCTCAACCTGTTCAGTTTTTATTCACCTTTCAGAGGTCACTTAAATGCCATTTTGTCTGTGATGCCTTCCCCAGCTTTTTCTGCCTCATTCTTCTATATTGGCATTCGTTAAATGTTTCTTAATAAACATCACTATTTTTGCTTCATATACAAGTCTAATTTTGCTAAACTGCATAAGTTTATTAAGGTCGGACTTACCTTTTTACAGTTTCTTACATGTAATGACTTCCTAAAGGATTCTAAAGGATTCAGGCTGAATACTAAAATATTGTCCTGAAGGAGTTAATATTTACCAACTTAACATTCATTGTGTGCATGAAGCATTTTCATTTCCAATATGGCAGACATTGAGTACTGACACTATACCGATTATCAGTGACACGAGTGTGTAAGACATGATCCCTACTTTCAAAATTGCTTATCCTGTCTGGTCAAGAAGACGGGACAAAGGGAGTGAGCAAAAATGGCTGAACACATAAGGATTGGGTATAAAAGTAGCCAAACTCGGAATATGAAACTGACATAAAGGGTGTGACAAAGTCTTTTTATATCCTTTCCCAGAAAAATAGTTTACACTATCTATTGGATATGGGTAGGACAGATGCCAAGAAAACTATGCAAATCAGTGTTTATTAGCTGCCGGGCACAGTGCTTTTGGATGCGATATTGAGTGTGTAGGTTGTTCAGGATCCCAAGTAGTATATCAGTCAAGGAAGCGGAATCAGTGTTGATAGGTTAAGGAGGACAGAGTTCAACAGAAAAGAAAGGAAAGAGGTTTCAAGTCTGGAAGCATACCTTTACAAAAAGTAAAGGGCCCAGAGCTCTAGTAATCTGACCTTGTCTTTTGCTCCCCCTCATATGATATACTCATTTCCTGTAACCTCTTGTAACTATTAATCATTCCTGTTGAAAAAGAAGGCTCTTGCTCTTAGTAAGCCCTCTGGTGACAATAGCTGCATTTGTAATATTACCATTAACTTCAGCATGTTTCCTCTGCAGCCCCTCTGGCTGCACATTCTGGGGCAAGAAGCCGTGGAGCCGTAAGAAGAAAATTCTTTGGCAGCTGGGCACACTGATTGGTGCTCCAGTGGGGATATCCCTCATTGCTGGCATTGCCATTCCTGCCATGGTCATCGGCATTCCTGTTTATGTTGGCAGGAAGGTAAGACATGCTGAGTTCTATGTATGTTCCATCCCCAGGTTTGCTGGTAAAGGTTTGAAGGAAATAGGGAGGAGCTTATATTTCAGAGCTTCCTGAAAACCAGCTGGTTCTTGGATAAAAATAACCTTAATTTCTTAAATGGATTTTCATAAACCCCAAGAGATCTGGAAGTTCTTATTAGCATCCTGGGCCTGGTTTGTCTCAGTGACTTAAAGGTGAAATACTTTTCCTCACTCTTCTGAGTTATTTTGTCTCTTCTTGGATTAACTTTTTCTGTATTACTTTATGTCACCCTGGTCTGAGTTAGGTTCAAATTGGAGTAAGATGGCCTCTTGGTGGGTGGGGGATATATTTTAATACAGATAGAATATTCACTTGTCTTTTTTCACCCTAGCAAAAAAATTGATATCCTAACCTGCTGACCTGAATTTTATTTCTTCTTCTTAGATTCACAGCAGATATGAGGGAAGGAAAACCTCCAAACACAAGAGGAATTTGGCTATCACAGGAGGGGTGACTTTGTCAGTCATTGCATCCCCAGTCATTGCTGCAGTTAGTGTGGGTAAGCTAGCCGAGACCACAACTCTTCTCCTTCCCTCCCTCTCTTTTCTTTAGCCGCCCCCCGCCCCCCCTCGCTTTCCAACTATAGCAGTTTAGCCAGCTGGCCAGATGCTCCACCTCGGAGGCTCCTACATTCTATGCCAAACCCACCTTGGGAGTTAACTCTTTTAGGCGCTATCATTGTGATTATCAGCTGCACTAAATTGTCACACTTTGGGATCTTTCATTCTTAAATTAGTGCTTAGAACTCCATCTGGCACATAGAAAAGTTTGAATTAAAGGATATCACTTTAAGACCTAGTTTTTCACCTTTCCTCTCCACTTGCCAGGGAACCCACAAAATAAAATTACTTTTATTTTGATTTGCTTAATGCCTCATAGTATTTTAAGAGGCATGAGGGTTTGTTCTAGAATAAGACTATTATAAGTAACATTTATTACAGCTCTCCATGTGCCAGGAGCAGTTCTGAGTGTTTTGCATGTATTAATTCATTTGATCCTCACAGCAGCACAATTGTAATAGAAAGGTGCAGTAATTTGCCCCAGGTCACTTAGCTGGGACATGAATCAAGGCAGTCTGACTTCAGAGCCTGTGCTCTTAACTAAGCCATTCTGCCTCACACAGCAGTAAGATTTTGGAATTAACACTCTGCAGGGGCGGGGATTCTAAGCCCCCACTTATTTAATGTTTGATTATTGATTGTTTCTTGGATTAGCATGTCAGCAGTGAGTAGAAGAGGGAAAATGAAAGCAACGTGTACTCACTGTGCTGGGCACTGTACATACTTTTCTTGTGGTCAGTGACAACCCTGGGAAGATATGTCCGAGGTTATACAGCTAGTAATTTGGAGCCAGGATTCTAATCCAGGCCTAATTCCAAGTCCGGTCATCGTTTCTTAGTCCCACCTACCTTTTTAGGATAAGCCATCTTCTTTCTGTGGCCCTTTATAAAGTGGTTTGTCTGTGCTCAGGCTGGAAAGGAAAATTTAGGACGGTTGAAACCTGATGGCCTGCTGACTTGTTTCCTTCTCCTCCCCCAGGTATTGGTGTCCCCATTATGCTGGCTTATGTCTATGGGGTTGTGCCCATTTCTCTCTGTCGTGGAGGCGGCTGTGGAGTTAGCACAGCCAATGGAAAGGGGGTGAAAATTGAGTTTGATGAAGATGATGGTCCAATCACAGGTAAAGGGAGAATTTTAATTTCCCTTTAAATTTATGGGACGGAAGATAAAAATCTGTAGAATTCTGTACATTTTACAGAGAGATTGTCATTGGATTACTTTGGGTAATGAGCTTTGTAGGGGGTAAAGTATTTTTAGCTTTTCATTTCTTTGTTCCAGAGTTATTAGGTTAATTCCTCTGGTACTTGGCTCTGTGTGGCAGGTACAAACTAGTAGGATTCCAAGTAACTCCAAGTATGCTGGTAATAGTAGTGATTATAATAAAGTCTTATACCTGCACAGTACTTTATAATTTTCAGAGGACTTTACACAGTTATTATCTCATCTGGTTTTTATAGCAGCTCTCTGAATAGGGAAGGCAAGGGCTATTATCATCCGCATTTAATGGGAACTTCTTTAAGCTTTTGTCTCAACATCTGTTAAATGGGTTTAAGAGCTTCTGCAGAGCTGGGACTAGAGCAAGTCTTTCGACTTCTTCCCCGCCTCCCCACCCCCCCAACTTCTACTTTGATGTTTTTGCTTTACCATATTAACTAAGCTAGGGCACAGAGAGTCCCACAAGTTTTTTAAGCTTCCTACTAGTCTCAGCACGTGACCTGAACATATTTTGAAATCTTCATGTTTGATTAGATGGCATCTGTGGTATAATAGTGGACTTAGAATCCGAAGTGTAGTTTTGTGTGACCAGCCATGAATGGGACAAGTCATTTACTTCTAAGATTTCACTTCCTCGGCTGAAATTGGGCCTGTTATTGCCGAGTTATTGGGAAGATTAAATATTAACATATGTTCAAGCATTTGACATGTAGTGGCTGCATGTAGTAGCTCTTCATTAAGTGGACATACGAGTATTCTTCTACATGAATGCTCTCCACTCTGAAGAGTCATTACAGGAAAATAACAGACTCTGTTTTGATGCCGTGTTATCTTCAATTGAGATATTTTGTTCCTTCCCCAGTGGCAGATGCCTGGAGAGCCCTTAAGAACCCCAGCATTGGGGAGAGCAGCATTGAAGGTCTGACTAGTGTATTGAGCACCAGCGGAAGCCCTACCGATGGACTTAGTGTTATGCAGGGTCCATACAGCGAAACAGCCAGCTTTGCAGCCCTCTCAGGGGGCACGCTGAGTGGTGGCATTCTTTCCAGTGGCAAGGGAAAATATAGCAGGTAAGCAAACAGATAATTTCTGACAGAACCAGTTGGAATCATAAGAAGTAAAATACCTGTTTTGAGTCATTTCTCTGTGCTGGGCACATCTCATATATCATCTCATTTGATGTAATCACCAGTGGAGCCGGGGGGTTTTGTGTTTTTAACTTCACAATGAGAAAATGGGCTCAGAAATGTTAAGTGAATTACGGAAAGTTTGGTGTTCTTCCCACTGCACCATAGCAACTCCACGTAAAGAGTAATCCTGACTTCAGATCTTCCCTCTCCTACATTAAGCTGCCTGCTTCTGGAAGGGAAAGCACACGTTTTCGTGGCAGTCACTAAAGTGCACTCCCTGTTAGGCTTGTCACTGACTTTCAGTTGAACAGCATTCATGCTGTATGTTGTTGGCTTATTGGTGTTGTGATCCTTATTACCTTCTTATTCCTATTTGATAGATAAGGAAAATCAATTCTATGAACATGCGTTGAGACTATGTAAAACTTTATGACTAAAAACGTTTTGACCTGCTCAGTTATTTTACCAGTGAGATAAGCCAGAACATATTCAGAGAAGCATAACAGATGTCACATGAGAAGCAGTGAGTTGAGCGCACTGGAGAAGGGAGACCCGTGGATAGGGCAAAACAAGGCGAGGAGGTAGGAGAAATTATTGCCTTCAGATAGCTGAAGGACCTTGAGTTGGAAGAAAGGATTCTGACTCATGCCAAGAGGTAGATTAAGGCAACTTAGCAGAAGTTAGAGGGAAACTAATTTTGTTTCATTATAGAGATTATAGGGAAAATCTATATAAAAATCCAAAGAAGGATTGGATTGGATAACCTTGAAAATACTGAGCTGCCTATCCCTGGAACTATTTAAAGTAAGACCAGATGGCCATTTGGCTATTAGGCCTTTTGGCTAAGGAGTCAAGCAACAGATGACAGATGGATTGGATCCCACACCTGAGTACCTGTCAGTCACCTGGGAGCCTCTTAAAAATAGACTTCAGGGCCCTATCCCAAATGAATAAATTGAATCTCCTGGAGTGGAACCTGGGGATCTATGTTTGGAAAAGGCTCCCCAGGTGATTCTAGCAGTCACTGTACAAGCTGGCATCTGGGAAGCACCTAATGGATGGTGTTGTGAAAAGTCTCTTCCAATTCTCCGAATCTGTGGAAGAGCCAAAACTAGAACCCAGGTCTGTGATCTGACGCCTCGTTCTCTTGGGCCGTGGCACATGCTTGAGGGTATCTGAGGCCGGAGCTACAGAGCAAGGCATAGGCAGCAGGATGGTGGTTGCTCAAATGTGCAGCTGAAGGCTGCTGCTGACCTGTCTGTATCTCATGACTCTGGCCGTCTCTTGTTAGGGGATCCCGCCCCCACATGCCAGAGAATTCACTGCTGGGCTTTCTTAAAACCATCACCCTTGTAAAGAAGCAGACAGACATAATTGGAGACTGACTTGCTGAAACTGCTGCTTAACCAGTCTAGCTGTTCCAGTTCTGTGAAAGCCTTTTATAGGAAGTGCATGAGTCAGGTGGGTTTGACTGTGAAACCTATTAAGAGGAAATACTTAAGGTGAACTGCAAACTGGTGTTCCAGCCAAGAAGGGAAATGGTTATGGGTTCTCAGCTTTGAGACACAATCGGGGAAGCTTGCTGCTCTTGTGGGAGATCGGATCCTCTGTGTCCTTCAGTCTCATCGCCTGGAGGTAATTTGATAGCTAAGTGTTTGAGTTCCCATGTGCAAGACGTAATGTAAATGAGATGTGGTCTCTCCTTTTTTCGGAGCTCACAGATGATTGGAGGAGAGATGCACGAATTGATTTAATAAGTAGGTAGGTGCTATGGGAGCACTTAACAGGAAATGACTGGTTTGCTGGGAGAATGAGGGGAGATGATACCTCCGTTGTTGTTAAGGACTGCATATGAGTTTGTCACATAAAGAAAGGAAACTTCCAGAGTGAGGGAATGGTATGTGCAAAGTCATGGAGTATACAATGTATATAGGTGTGTAAGGAAAGAAAGAATTCAGAGTGATTATGATTTAGGACTGTGGTGAGAGACGAAACTGGAGAGAGAGCTTGGAGGCAGATCGGGAAGACTTTAAATGCCTGTTGGCAGTAGAGAACCAAGAGAGGACTGTTAGAGTGATCGGGTCTTTGTCCACATTGGCACTGATCTGGAAGGTGTTGGACTTGGACTTAGGGCTGCTGGAGAGAGAACCCAACTGCAGTTTTCCAAGGAGGAGATGTTGAGCACCTAAAGTTAAGTAGTAGCAATGGGGATAGAAAGGAGGGGACGATTTCAATAGGTATTCAAGAGAGAAAATATGTGGGCATCTATCTGAGCTATTTGACAATTGGAGAAGATCAGATCAACTCAGTTTGCAAGAGAATAATAGAAGAGATGTGTGCCAGGAAGCAGACTGTCTCAGAATACCCAGGTCTCATATTAACGTGAACGTCCCCTCTTTACACAGGTTAGAAGTTCAAGCCGATGTCCAAAAGGAAATTTTCCCTAAAGACACAGCCAGTCTTGGTGCAATTAGTGACAACGCAAGCACTCGTGCTATGGCCGGTTCCATAATCAGTTCCTACAACCCACAGGACAGGTATGTGAACAGTCAGAGATGCCCAGGAGAGGTTGGAGTTTGTAGTTGGGTATAGGCCTTCAGAAGCTCAACGCCTCCTGTTAGGGCTGCGTGTGCTATCGGATGGGATGTATCGTGTGTGCCCTTTGAGTTCACCCGGCAGGTTCTTGGTATAGGAGTGTCTGAGATCTCTTGATTGATTCTTCTTGTTAGCACTTGATTTTTAGAGATTTCTTTCTTTCTCCCTTTTCTTCCTTCCCCCCCCCTCCCCTTTTTTGGGTCTTTTTTGGCTATTGTATAATTATTCACATGAAACTTAAGGAGCTAGGTTGCTGTTCACTGATGTCTGTGGGTCTGTGGTTTCTGCTCTCATGTTGCTCATTGCTTGATGTGACTCCCGTTGCCTATTTCTCTTTATTTTTGAGGAACTGGTGTAACTGACATGGTGTGATTGCAGCACCCCCTGCTGGAGGGGTTCTGGTTCCTTCCAATTGTGACACAATAGCAAAACACTGAATCTCCTTTCACTTTCATGTTTTGAGTAAGATAGTGTGAGGGTCCGACCCTTAGCTGAATTTTGAAAGCTCTTTTGTAGTTGTATAAAGAAATTGGCAGAGGTGCGTATGTGTTTTTAATCATCGAAAGAGATCTAGTTCTTCACCATCTCACTTGAGAGTTAGGTTAAAGTTTTACGTTTGCCAAGAGTGAGCTCTCGTCTCCTGACTACCTGTGTTTCAGACTTTCTAATTCTGAACCCACAAACTGCTTGTACCAACAGGTATAGCATGACCCGTACGTGACTCAGCAAAGTGGATTTTGTCTCCACAGAGAATGCAACAATATGGAGATCCAAGTGGACATTGAAGCCAAACCAAGCCACTACCAGCTGGTGAGTGGAAGCAGCACAGAGGACTCACTCCACGTTCACGCCCAGATGGCAGAGAATGAAGAAGAAGGTGGTGGCGGTGGCGGCAGTGGCGGCAATGAAGAGGACCCCCCCTGCAGACACCAAAGCTGTGAACAGAAAGACTGCCTGGCCGGCAAGCCTTGGGACATCAGCCTGGCCCAGCCCGAGAGCATCCGCAGTGACCTGGAGAGCTCTGACACGCAGTCGGACGATGTGCCGGACATCACCTCGGATGAGTGTGGCTCCCCTCGCTCCCAGACGGCAGCCTGCCCCTCCACTCCCAGAGCCCAAGGTGCACCGAGCCCAAGTGCCCATATGAACCTCTCTGCCCCAGCCGAGGGGAAGACTGTCTTGAAGCCAGAAGGTGCAGAAGGCAGAGTATGAAGTGGAATGAATGCTCCTGTTCTGAGAAGCACACTTGTAACTGCATCTTTTGGAATTTTTTTGTTGGGGGGGGGTGGTGGGCGGGAATTTATGTATTTTATTTCAAATATTCTCTGGTCACAGGTTTTCCCCAGGGAAATTCTGAGAAATTTGCTATTTCTTACCAGATAAAACATGGAAATTTTTGCCCTTCGTCCCACCCCCCAACCCCTTCCCTCCTTGTTTTAGTTTTAATTTATTGGTTAAACTGAAAGTGGCAATCCGTGAGGTGTGTCAAAGAGTGTACAGATGTATGTGTGTATATTGTACGTATGCTAACATATTACTGAAAGAAACACATTTTAATAAAGATTTCTGTCGTCATTCAACTCCTCTCATTTTCCTTGGCTTGGGACAGTCCTACAGAGCCAAGTGTTTGATCGAATAGACCAGTCTCAAGATGGAAGTTTTCCTAATCCCAGGGAAGAAGCATTGTGTTCTAGTTAGACTGCAGTGGAGTCCCGTATACACCAACGACTCCCAGCCTGACAGGAAGCGAAGCTTGGCTTGTTTGGGACTCCGGGGTCAGACTGCAGAATTAGCTGAGTCAGCTGTATGGAGAAGCTGTAGATTAAAATGAACCTCGTTTGTCCTCTGGAGGCAGCCTGCAGTTTTCCTGTTCAAGCTTTACTTCTTTTCCGCACCGTAGCCGCCAGTAGGAATGTGCTTCAGAGGAGAGAAGGGGTGGCTGTGCCAGTGGCTCTTCAGAGAGTCCCAGTGAATGATGTGGGGTTACAGGCTGGGGACCGAGTATTCTTACTGGAGGAGGAAAGGTACTGGTTTTGCATAATCACCGAGCAATAACCCCATATGTTTGTTACATTCCCGGGTACGCATTCCCCGTTCCAAAAGGCTTTCTTAGTTTTGCCAATGTAGTTTGAGTAAGAGGGACTAAGGAATGTGACTAAAACTCGTCATGAAAGGAGTTAGGAGACATGCCATCAGGATCTCAACATTTGATTTTATCTGCTCTTATAAATTTTTCAGAATTGAGCTATGTTAGTACTACTTGGGGTTTTGGCCTTAGAAATGAGAGCTCATACATAGTGTAGCAGCAAAACCAAAAGATTCATGAAACCTGATGTAAGATTCTAAACCTGGCAGTAACTTACTTTGTGACCTGTGAGTCAGTTTTTCTCTCATGCTCTTAATTTCCCCAACTCTTACACAATATTTAAGGAACTTCTTTAGCACCTTAGCCCTGGGCCCAGAGGAAGAATTGAAAACACCCTTTCCCTAAGGACCAGATGGCTTTCTGTTTCCTTCCACAGATGCACCTGCTCCTTGTCTTCCTGGCCTGTGCTTTACCACAATGAGGATGATGAGTCTGGACAACAGACAACTTGGAAGACTCTTAACTCTTGGGCACTGCAGCCAGACTGAGCACATGATGCTCATTTCCCTGCACCTGAGACAGGAAATGCTCTTAGCGGACTTTGAGTCTCTGTAAGAAAGTGCCTTGGAGGGTGTCTTTGTGTGAAAAAGGGAAACTGTTGGAAAAGGGGGCAAACAGTCTGCAAATCTGTGAAATGCAAATTATCAGCTCAAGATTGCAGTTCTCTTGAAGCCTTACCAGGACAGCAGTTAACTTTGATAAACTCGAAGAAGTCTTTGGGAGGGGCAAGAATTGGCAGCCAGACCTGTGTTCTTATCTAAGCTCCACTTCTTCCTGCTGTGACACTTGGACAGTTGCCTCTGAGTCTGCTGTCACTCAACCAGAATGGGGAAAATAATCGTTAATTACGGGGTCGCAAAGATTGACATGGTGTACTGAAATGCTTTTGGTAAAGACCCATGTTTTTTTCTCCCGCAGGAATAAGAATAAGTTAAGGGAGATTATGGGGGTCATCTAAGAAAAGCCCAGAACTCTAGACCAGAGGCTATGAAAAGCTAAGCTTATTCTAATCCTTTGCAACACTGCTTTGTATAGCCTAGACGTTAGCTGATGAAAAGGCCCTTCGGCACCACCTGGAGGAGAACATGAGTAATGCGTTGGAAAAGTTGGTTCTCCCTTTAGAAAATGGGGAAAGTTTAACTTCCTCTTTGTACAGCATTCGTTCGTTTTGAAATGCCTACTGCATTTCAAGTGTAGCATGCAACAACGAAGAAAACACAAAATTGTTGTCCCCGTGGAACGTACACTCTAGTGGGGGAAAGACGATCAGATAGATGATCTGGATGAGGATAAGTGCACTGGAGAAAACAAAGTAGAAAGAGTAAAGAGAGTGGTCGATGGAGCCACTTCAGATGGTAGCATAGGCGTCTTTCATAAAGGAACATTTGATCAGAATCCTCAGGGGAGTGAGAAAGAACCAAATGGTTCTTTCTATCTAGGGGAAGAACATAGCAGGCATTGGGAACAAAATACAAAGGCCCTTTGGTGGAGCATCCTTAGCCTGTTTAAAAAACACACACACAGCTTAGAGACCTATTTGGCTGGAATATGTGGACCAAGGAGGTTGAAGAGATGGCTGGGGGTGAGATTGTATAGGTTAGCAAAACAACTCTGAAGACCAGGAAAATTGTAAGTTTCTCTGAGTCCAGGGAGAGAGGTAATCTTCAAAGCCAGACAGATGGGATGCTTGCAGTCGGCCTTCAAATGGGCTAAAACTGGGAGAGGGTGTGTCACCAGTCCCACTTGAATGGGCTCATGTAAAGAAACTCGTGGATATGGTAAATGCGTACTCATTCATTCTGACCCTTTCTAATACACTTTCTTGTACCCAGAGGCTGGAAAGCTAAAAGCGATGTGTTTTAAACTTCCTTAAACCAAGGTTCTCAATATAATTTAAATCTTGCCAATTAAATGTATAAATAAGATGTGGAAGGAAGAAGTGATTGTGGGGCCATCTTCAGCTACTTTGTTGCTACTGCAAGGACCTAAAGACCTTGGGTTTCTCTTCAGTGGTGCCCGATATCCGCCCGTAGATTTGTGAGTGTTGAAGGGCTTCCTGATCATAAAGAACAGTGATGTGTGTTCTTGTAGTCAGCCTGTGGTGGCCTGATGATTCCTCATCTTGATGGTGGCAGAGGGAATGCTACCAGGGTAGGCCTGGAGATCCAGTCTAGAGCCCACTGCTCAGGCTTTCCGGTTCTTACAAGCACCTAATTTACTTGCGTTGAATCCTTTGCTACTTAAAATAGGTAGAAGGGTTTTGTGTCTTGCAACTACTAAACTCCAATCACCCTGTTTGTTTCCGAAAGTGGTTATAGGCAGTAGGCCCTCAAAGGTGGCACTCTTAGATTAGTTATGACTGTCGGATTTGAAGGAAATGAGGATAAATTGCCATTGGAAAATGGTAGACAAAGATTACTTACATTTGTGTTTCGGTTGAAACGAAAAGTCTCTTGGAGGACGTCGGCAGATCAAATGGCTGCCACTACAGACCGTCATGTAAGAAATGAGGGCCTAGATGGTGGTGGCGATGCTAAAGAAGTAAAGGAGAAAAAAAGCAAAAAACCCAAAGACCCCAGAACTTTACACTTTCAGCTCCAGGCATGTATAGGAGAGCCCCAGAAGAATTTTGTCTCTTGTAACTGCAAGGCCGATGTACATGAAAATCAGAAGGAGATTCTGGGTTACAGAATTACAGCATGAGTTAAATTCATAGCCTTACCATGTCTCTTATGTGAAAATTAGAACCTTGTTTGGGAGAGAATGGGACCCTGAAACGAGAAATGGGGACATTTGAGTGGGTTTAGGTAAGTCCCAGTGTTCTGAATCCAGATTCCACTTAGTGTCTCTTACCAGCAGAAACAGCCTTTCTTCCCCTCACTAATATGGCTGGTCCTGTCTTACTTGGAGACCTTGGGTAGTTGCCTTGAAAGGGAATGCCAATACTCATGTCCAACCCACTACCCCATGTTGCCACCAGATCTGTAACTAGAGTTAGATCCCGATGTGCTTCTGGAAGGCAAACACAAAGTCTGATCGGAGGGAAGGCTTACAAAAGAATGGTAAGACTTGGTTAATTTGAATCAGCAGAAACCTAGGTTTTAAAGGTTTAAATTAGACCAGGAAGAAAAGAACAAAATTTTATTTCATTTGGGTTGAATTTATGGATATGGAAATTCTAGAGATTCTGGATTCAGTATATTGGCTTTAGCAGCTACGAGTGGCTCTTAGCTGGTTGGTTAGATGAAACCTGGACTGTACACGGTGTACATTCAAATTGAAACTCCTAGAACTCCTTAGCATAGCAGAAGATAAGTCCAAAAACATGAAGATAGAAATGTTGATGCAGATTTGTCATATGTGTGACTTAATCTAATTTTGCCCTCTAGAATTGCTCAGAGGAGGTTCCTTTCACCAAGGAATTGGAAAGTATGTAGATAAGAGGAACACCTTATCTTGGAGAGTGCTGTGGTTTATATCCTCCATAGGCTGGGAATGAAGCTAAGAGATGCTGCTGTTGAAATGGAATCCCTGACGTCAGTAGGAATGATGGGGTCCCGGAGTGGAGGAGCCAAGGGGCAGTACCAAGGCAACAGAGCCGGAGTGATGAAATAGAGAACGTTCCAAGGTCCTATTTGGTTGGTATAACCCAAATCAAGACTCCAGATCTGGCAAAAAGAGACCTGTTTTGAGTCACCAAAATGGAAAGTTACGAACTCTCACTAAATTCTCGGGGACCAAGGTCCTTGAATAAAGGGGTGCGAAGTACCCTGGAGGTAGCACCCAACAATATAACCATCACTGTAATTGCAAATCTTTCAGTGTTCCCAAGGGAATCTTAAGCCGCTTATCTATGTTCCTGTGCTTAGGGGAATGGAAATACCCGGGCCGTTAGGGAATACTTAGAAACTAGCCCTATGCTAACAGTAATCCCCAAAAAGGTCTGTGTTCCACTAGTTGGAATTGAGGTTTGTGGGGTATTAAGGGTTTGGAGGGGTGTCCTCCAAAATGTATGTGTTGGAACCCTAACCTCTCATACCTCAGAATGTGATCTTATTGGAAATAGGGCTGTTGCAGATATAATTGCATAAAATGAGGTCATGCTGGAGGAGGTAGGCCCCTAATCCGATATGATGCGTGTCGCGTGAAAAGGAAGAATTTGGACACGGAGACCCAAAAACAGAACGTCATGTGAAGATGAAGCCAGAGATCGGGATGATGCAGCAGAAGCAAAGGAACTGCAAAGATTGCCAGCAAACCACCAGAAACTAGGGGAGAGGCCTGGAAGAGATTCTCCCTCAGCCCTCAGAGGAGCCAAGCCTGCCCACACCTTGATCTCAGACTTCTAGCCCAATAAAATTGTGTTGTTTAAACCACCTAGTTTGTGGTACTTGTTATAGCATATCTAGCAAACGAATATATGGGGATCAAAGAATTTTTTAATGTCTATTTTGAGAGAGAGAGAGAGAGGCAGAGAGAAAGAGAATCTCAAGCAGGCTCTGTGCTTGACAGCACAGAGCCGGACGTGGGGCTTGACCTCACAAACCATGAGACCATGACCTGGGTCAAAATCAAGACCCAGACACTTAACTGACTCAGCCACCCAGGCGCCCCGGGGATCAAGCCATTTAAAAGGAATGTTGGCCTGGGTCTATCTCACATATTCGTCCTGTGGTTACTTCCCAGTTCGAGCGGGCACAGTTGTTCTAGACGTACTTGGCAACTGGCAGAATCTTTCACAACGACCTGTACAGTTAAAGCTATTGTGGTGAGAAGAGTAAAAGAAAGCCCCTGGAACCGTCCCTCCCTACCAGAATAATTCAAGAGCAGTAGTGCGCCCCTGAGGGCATGACAGATACTGCTGCCGCGTCAAAGACTGAGAAATCCAGGAGTGCTGATTGATCTCTATCTCACCCCCATTTAAAACTATTTGTTTGCCCTGTACAGGACTTGCAGCTGTTATTTCAGATGTAATCTCTTCATGAAGCAAGTCAGCACCTGCCCCAGCACCTGCAGCCATGCGACTGTTGATCTGGAAGATGCTTTCTTCTCTTCTAGCCCTAGGAGCAGAAAACGTCAAAAGTAGAACACTTTTCACTTATCAGGGCCAACAGTACATCTTACTGTCCTACATCTGGGTCATATCACCTCACCAGCTCTGTTGAAATCCAATCTGTAGGCACTTAAGTCATCTCGTTTCCCAGAACACCTTTCTACATGGGATGAAATCATGTTTCTGGGCCGAATAGGAAGTAGCAGGTGTCTAAATGCCTCAGTAAAGCACATGTGTTCTAGAGGCTGGGAGATAAACCCCGTGGGGATTAAGGGCACTTCCTCCTCCATGAAGTTTTTAGGAAACCAGAGCAATAGTGTGGAGCATGGTAGGATGTCTACAGTGAAAGATAAGCTATTGCACTCACTGCACGCCTGCCACCACTCAGAAACCCTGAGAATTTGACCTCTTTTGATATGGGAGGTAATAGGCCACGTTTGGTTATGCTGCGCTGATCTGTTTGCCAAGTATCTCACACGGCTACCAACTCCAATGGGCCAAGAAAAAAAGAATGCTCCCCAGTTGGTATAGGCTGCAGTGTAAGCAGCGTGGGTTTTATGATTCAGCGGATCCAATGGTGGGCAAAGCCCCTTGGCAAATGAGGATAGTGTATACATACACGCCAGCAAACTTCCATAAGAGAATCACAGTGCAGGGCCTAACGATTTTGGAGTCAAGTTGTGCGAATTTTGGCAAGGCCTATTCTTTTTAGAAGCTGGTATTGGCTTACTACTGAGCCCTGCTCCGTCATCTGGGGAGATGAGCTGCACATTTCGTAGATCAGCTCCCTCCCATCACAGAGGACACGGGGATTTTCCTCAATGGAAAATCAAGATCTGGCTTGTTTCCATGAATGTCAAGCCTAAAATATTCACAAACCTGAAATAAAATTTAAATTATTACAAAACCAAAGACATCCCCCTTTCCCATTATTCTAAAAAAAGTTCTTTTAAATGTTTGTTTATTTTTGAGAGAGAGAGACACACACACACAGAATGTGAGCGGGAGAGGGTCAGAGAGAGGGAGACGCAGCATCCGAAGCAGGCTCCAGGCTCCGAGCTGTCAGCACAGTGCCTGATGCTGGGCTCGAACTCACGAACAGTGAGATCAGACCTGAGCCGAAGTCGGACACTTAACCGACTGAGTCACCCAGCTGCCCGCCCTCCCCGTTATTCTAAATTTGCTTGTACTCTCACAAGCATGGTGGTTAAGAGGATAGACTCCAAAGCCAGAATGGCTGGATGGGAATTTCTAACTCTACCTTTTAAGTAGCTTATGACTTTGGGCAAATGATTTAACCTCTCTGTCTCAGCTTCATCATTTGGGACTGTGAGGATTACATGAATACTGAGAATAGTGCCCAGACTGTAGTAAGTGCTTTATGTGTTAGCTAATATTTTCATTTATCATCATCATCCATGAACTTACCGAATGCCTTACTCATTGTGTAGTATTCTGCACACCGCCTCTCATCAAGTGAGCTAAGTAAGCTAAGGCCAATGGGCCTGTTTGTGACATGCCATTTTGCTAGAGCTGGTGGGCAATCAAGCTATAATAATAATAAACTCCTGGAAAGTCTGAATTGGAAGCACCTTTGAAGATCAATGACCCAACCCCTTCACATGTCAAATGAAGAAGGGAATTGAGACACGATAAGGACGATACACCGTCCATGAAGCCGAGTGCCCGCGGTTCCCTCAGCCTCCTCCCAAGGCCCGTGGACCTGAGCTGGTCTTGCCTCATGGAATCACTGCGATCTAGGTCATATAAATCCGATGAAGCCAGCCCTGCCGACCTTCCTGCAGCTGATTGGACACAGGATTTGGGCCCAAGCCAAGTGCCGCTGTGAACAGCCTAGATGTGCTGGAGGCCAACTGCCTGTGTGAGACGAGGCTGCCTGACATGGGACACAGAAGCATTAGAAGCACACCCAGAGCTCGTCACCACATCATCGTTCCTGTTCCCCAGGGACCTGCGTGGGCTGCCGGGATGGCTTCCCTGCCCACCGTACTTCCTCACTGCCATTTCCACTGCCCCCACTCCTGTCAGTCATCCGAGCACGGCTCTTCCTCGCACACCTGAAGAGGCTCGTGAGCATACCCAAACATGGCCACTGGTTTTCTGGGGGGTCACAGCCAGATTAAAAAAAAAAAAAGCAGGGGGGTGCCTGAGTGGTCAGTTGGTTGAGCGTCTGACTTCTGCTCAGGTCACGATCTCGCGGTTTGTGAGTTCAAGCCCCGCGTCGGGCTCGCTGCTGTCAGCGTGGCGCCTGCTTGGGATTCGGTCTCTCTCCCTCTCACTGCCCCTCCCTGTGTTCTCTTTCTCAAAAATAAACAAAAAAACATACGGAGGAGGAAGAAGCAAGCCACAGACCCAGATCTGGAATTCCAGACCTCACACTCTTTCCACTCTGACA
Organism: Panthera uncia; assembly: GCF_023721935.1. Classification (NCBI taxonomy): domain Eukaryota; kingdom Metazoa; phylum Chordata; class Mammalia; order Carnivora; family Felidae; genus Panthera; species Panthera uncia. The sequence goes on from NW_026057585.1 coordinate 80,211,012, forward strand.
TGGCCGTGTCACATGTGGTATGAGAGAGAAAGGGCTTCATGGGTGCAGGGACCAGAGGAGGCTGCCGGCGCTGTGCAGTTGAACTCTGAGGTTTGCGGTGTTACCAGAGGGATCCAGCAAGGGCAGGACCACTGTCCCACCTCTTAGCCTGTGCTGGAGATGCTGTTTAACTTTACTTCTGTGCGTCTGCCTTTGTGAGTGGCTTGGGGTATAGTTCTAGATGCAGATGCTGCTTTGGCGTTCCTCGGGCACCTGCCTTGGAGGAAATTCATCCGTCGCTCGCTAGATGTGGACAAGGGCTCTGCTCGGACTCTATGCCTGGGCAGACACAGACAGACACGGGCCGTGGAGCTGGGAAATCACCAATGACAAAATGGCATTTGAAACCACAGATGTGAATGACGGGAGAGTTGGCTTTCTCTTCTCGTAAACCTTTCACCGACACGTGCAGAGAAAGGAGCGACCAGAAAAGGGGCGAGGGGAACCCAGGAACGAGCAAGACAGCGGAAGCCAAGCGGGGTCCGAAAGTCCCAAGGATTTCGGGAAGGAAAGCACGGTTAGCGGACATGTGAGGTCAAGCTGGCCGAGAAGTGAGTTCGTCACATGAGAAGCGATTGCTGACTTGAGAGAGAGCCATCTCGGAAGACAGCAGCAGTAGAAAATGGAGTTCATTTAGTTGAGGTGTGAGTGGATGGTGAAGAGGTGGAGACGGTAGACGGATCTCTCCTAAGAAAGGGAGATTTTTTTTTTTTTGTAGTAGGAGAGACTCATGCACGTCTGGGCCCTCGGGAGAAAATACGGAGAGAGACGAAGCGATTTAACGGTGCTCTAGAAGCCAGAGGGACGAAATCAAGGGCAGGCAGAAGGGTTGGCTGCGGACACAAGAAGGGGCCCTCCCCTCGCAGCTTGGAGGGACATGAAGACAGCCGCGAGATTTAGTGTCCTTCCCAAAGGGGCTAATCTTTGCTAGGAGAAGGCTTACGATGCCTCCAACAGAACAGATGGTTGATAAATACCAATCCTTCCTCCCCTCCCCGGCTGGGTGGTTCCAGTCCTCTGAAGTCACACACGACGTCACTCAGGGTGTTATGTTACAAGGCTAAGGAACACAGCTAGAGCTGGAGAAATTCAAGGCAATCCCAAACTTTTCTGGAATTTCGGAGAACTAGAGGCTGCTTTCTCCTGAGGTTCCTAAGCTGGAAGGACAGAAGTGAGTGTGGATCTTCCACTATGTGGACAGACTTCCTGACACTGAAGCCACACAGCAGAAGGCAGAGCTGAGAAGCAGAGGGCAAGAGACAGGGACACCATTTGAAGCCACCAGATGACATCATTTTAGGGCCGGGATCTAACCATGCCTGAAGTCCCTGAAATTTCCCATGCCGTAATCCAACAAATTCTTTCTCCCTATCCAAAGCCCGCTTCTGTTAAGATTCTGTCACCTGTAACTGAAGAGTTTCTGACTAATACAGGAAGTGGGGTGTTACTGGTCGTGATTCCTAACACACGGCATTGGCAGAGGGGAGGTAGGGTACAGAGAGTGAGGATCTCCCCATCCCTGGCTGGGAGGTCGGCACTCCCTGCCATGCAGGTGCACAGCCAGGGTCTCTTGGAGCTCAGACCATATACCTAACACAGGTAGGAGCTCAGGGACTTGGTAGAAATCTGTCAGAAGGTTGTCTGTTTTGGCTGTTTTCCCAAGCCTTTAGTTCGGAGTCAAAGACACAAATTTTGCAGACAGAATAATGAATAATAAAAACTAATGTTTCTTTTTTTAAAAAATGTTAAGTTTATTTATTTACTTTGAGCGAGAGAGAGCATGTGCAGGTGGGGAAGGGGCAGAGGGGCGGGGGAGAGAGAGAGAGAGAGAGAGAGAGAATCCCAAGCAGGTTCCACATCACCAGTGCAGAGCCCAATGTGGGGCTCGAACTCACAAACCACGAGACTATGACCTGAACTGACGTTGGACGCTCAACTGACTGAGCCACCCGGGCGCCCCAAAAAGCTAATATTTCTGAAGCACTCATCCTGTGCTGGGCTCTAAGAGCTTTGCCCATATTGATCCACTGACCCTTCACAATAACACAAAGAAGTAGGTACTGTTGTTATTCCCGATTTTACATTTGAAGAATCGAGACACAGCACCATTCACCCAACGTCACAAAGCTAGACAGGGAGCTGCAAGGATCGCTTGAGGCTGGGCAGCCTGGCCCCTGACCTTGTGTGCCTACAGCTTTGCCAAGAGAGACTTCCTGGAGCCAGCAGTCCGAGCTGACACAGTCTGAAGGTCACGTGCTTTGCAGGATTGAAAAAGCTCATCTCTTCATGTCAAAGTTAAAGTGAGCAGAAACAGGGGCGCCTGGGTGGCTCTGTCAGTTAAGCGGCCGCCTTCAGGTCAGGTCATGAATTTGAGCCCCGCATCGGGCTCTGTGCTGACAGCTCAGAGCCTGGAGCCTGCTTCGAATTCTGTGTCTCCCTCTCTCTTTGCCCCTCCCCTGTTCACGTTCTGTCTCTCTCTCTCAAAAATAAACTTTGAAAAAAAAAGTTTTTTGAGTGGAAACAAAGGCAGGAAGGCAGGAAACGCAGCCCCACCCAAGCCCTTCCTGCCTGTCCCCACAAACAGGAGACTTAGCCTATGCAAAGAGCTTTCCACTGGGATAGAGCCTAGTGGTCAGAGTTGCTCCAAAGCCGTGAGGATGGAAACCCTAGGCTGAGCACTGGGAGGTCCCACAGCTGAGAGACACCCCACCCCCCCCAACACACCGGTCTAGATTCAGAGACCATAATTCACAATTCTTCTGACTTGGTTATTAACCCCTAGAGTTATCCAAATATGAATAGTCAGAAACCTTCTGCATCTTATAAGGGAGTGGTTTTGCAAAAAACAAACCAGAACAAAACAAATCCTGGCACAAGAAAGCTTGCAACTGATCAACCCCTAGGGCATTGTTTCAGTTCCAAACAATACAAACAGGACATCTTCACAATCCTTCTAAGATGTGGCCTGAAAGTTACAACAAATAGGGGAGACCAGCCAACACGGCAGAGCAGACAGACCAGCTTCACTCTCCCAAGGCAGGGCATCCTTGCTGTTCTCCACCTCCAGGATGCAATACACATTCCAGACACCCCGCAGACCATTGGGTGCTGTTTTGTCTCCTCTCCTTTTCCAAATAGGGGTGTTTATAATTATCTTGTGTTCCCTCCGCCTGTGCACCAAGGTATTATGTATGGGGCTGATTAACTTCAGTGTTTATCTGTAGTGGCGTTTCCTAAACTTTCTGCTCTCAAGATCCCTTCACACTCTGAAAAACTGAAGACCTGAAAGGGTTTTTGTTCATATGGGTCACAGGATCGATATTTGCCATATTCGAAGTCAAATTGGGAGTTTAAAAAATAAGCGCGCCTGAGGGACTCAGTCTGTTGAGTCTGACTTTGGCTCAGGTCATGATCTCATGGTTTGTGAGTTCGAGCTGTTAGCACAGAGCTCTCTTCGGATGTTCTGTCCCCCCACCCCCTTTCTGCCCCTCTCCTGCTCGTGCGTGCATGCTCTCTCTCTCAAAAATAAACATTACAAAAAGTTTAAAAACATATTTTTAAGTAAAAATGATGAACCCACTAAAGTTAACACAAATAACACCCTTTTCAATGAAAAATAACGACATTTTCCAAATCAAAAAAATGAGTGGGAAGAATGACATTGTTTGACAGTTTTGCATATCTCTTTAAATGTCTGGCTTAATAAAAGGCGGCTAGATCCCTATAACTGCTTCTTTGCTCCTTTACTCAATCTGTTGAGATTTGTTTTAGTTGCAGTATCTGAACAAAATTCAGCCTCACACAGGTATAAAAATGGAAAAAGGAGGGTTATTTTATTTCTTTATTTAAAATGTTTATGTATTTATTTTTTTGAGAGAGACAGAGCAGGAGTGGAGGAGGGGCAGAGAGAGAGGGAAACACAGAATCCGAACCAGGCTCCAGGCTCTGAGCTGTCGGCACAGAGCCCGACGCAGGCTCGAGCTCATAAACTGGGAGATCACGACCTGAGCCCAAGTCCAATGCTTAAACAACTGACCCACCAGGTACCCCAAGGAGGATTATTTTAAAAGCTTTTTCAGATAACTGTGATGTTCCTCTTTTCCTTTTTTTAAGAGAAGAAAGTGAACGCAGTCCCCCACTGCCTTAAATTACACAACCAAGTCTCCCGCATTTGGGGAAATTGAAGAGATCGGCACCCCGAGAAGTGCAATGGATGGGCCTTGCCCAGAAAAGCACCTTTATGATCACGGTTTTCCCTCGCCTGGTAAGTATGTGGATATTCCTCTTTGATACTATACCAAAACTTAACAAATGAAGACTTGCAAAATTTAGTTTCAGTGTGGAATCTGAAACCAATTTTTCATTAAGTTAAAATACATTGGTCTATCATGCACTTTGAATGCATCTTTTATCCGTGACTGATTTTGTAACACTTGGAAAATAGGGTTCACTGAGCTATGGAGATCTTCTAAATGTCGACACATGTTATTATACAATCTAAAAGAAATTATATTCATTAATGTCACCATTGATCTCATCAGAAGTCCTTAAGTAGGGGCACCTGGGTGGTTCAGTCGGTTAAGCGTCTCACCTCAGCTCAGGTCATGATCTCACTGCTTGTGAGTTCGAGCCCCGCATCGGGCTCTGTGCTGACAGCTCGGAGCCTGGAGACTGCTTTGGATTCCATGTCTCCCTCTCTCTCTGCCTCTCCCCTGCTCTGTCTCTGTCTCTCTCAAAAATAAATAAACATTAAAAAAAAATTTTTTTTTAAGTCCTTAAGTATTGGGAAGCTACTAAACTCACAGTGGTGGATACAAACATTCCAAAAGGCTAATTTTCACTCAAAAGCTGAAATTTTATTATTAGCAGCAAATATTGTCAATTTCCCCCTTGAGTCAATAGGCTCACTTCTTTCATTTTAGAGAAAATGTCTGCAAAAATAAAAAAATGAGAAAAAACCCTCCATTTGCATAACCATGGTCTGTCTTTCAATCCTTCTTCCAGGTAAAAATGGCGTTCAACTTGCAACTCAAAACAATTCCACAAGTGCTCTTCCTGAGACAACCATGGTACTTAGGCATATAGCAGAATTCTTCCCACCCTGTCAAAATATTTAAAAAAAGGATAGTCAATGGGGCGCCTGGGTGGCTCAGTCGGTTAAGCGTCCGACTTCAGCTCAGGTCATGATCTCACAGTTCGTGAGTTCGAGCCCCGCGTTGGGCTCTGCTGAGAGCTTGGAGCCTGGAGCTTGCTTCGGATTCTGTGTCTCCCTCTCTCTGCTCCTCCCCCACTCATGCTCTGTCTGTCTCTCCTTCAAAAATAAATAAAAACATTCAAAAACAATTTTTTAAAGAAGTATAGTCAAGGGTAGAGATTTAGTAAAGTTAATAATTTGTACTGTTTCATCAAGTCAGTCTTTGAAATTTTTCTTTAAGTTTATTCACTTATTTTGAGGGAGGGAGAGAGAGAGAGAGCATGAACAAGGAGAAGGGGAGGAGAGAGAAGGAGAGAGAATCCCAAGCAGGCTCAGCACTGTCAGCACGGAGCCCGATGTGGGACTGGGGCTCACAAACCACGAGATCATGGCCTGAGCCGAAATCAAGAGTCAGCCGCTTAACCAACTGAGCCACCCAGGGGACCCTCATCAAGTCATTCTTGAATGAAACTGCTGTATTTGTTTCCTTTGCTGAGCACACACAGAAGTGAGGAATACAGTGATTACAAATACAGCCTGGAGCCTCGCCTCGCTTTATCTTAAGGGGCCAGCTGCTGTATCTGCCATTGCTTTCCCACCACCAAAAAGGCAACACAACATCTTAGTATTTATTATGAAAATAGCTCTGACTTCACAGAGCCTCTGAAAAGATTTGGGGGATGCTCAGGAGTTTGTAGACCACGCTTTGAGGAGCACTGATTTAATGCTTTATTTATCCATTAACAAATATGCACCAAGCACCTACTGTGTCCCTGAGACTGTTCCAGGCGCTGGGTGTTGAGTGGTGAGCTATATACGAGATACTTAAGGCCTCTGCTCTCATAGGGCCCACATTCTTGTAGAAAGAACTGAAAATTAATAAAGAAATAAATCAATAAGATTATTTCACCTAGAGAGAAATGCTTCGAAGAAAATAAAACTGTACACCCTACACCCTATATGGTGATGTATGTCAATTATTTCTCAATAAAACTGAGAAAAGGAGAAGCAAAGAAAATAGGATGATTAGGGGCCCCTGGGTGGCTCAGTCGGTTTAGCGTCCGACTTTGGCTCAGGTCATGATCTTACGGTTGGTGAGTTTGAGCCCCGCATGGGGCTCTGTGCTGACAGCTCAGAGCCTGGAGCCTGCTTCACATTCTATCTCCGTCTCTCTCTGTCTCTCTCTGCCCCTCCCCCACTTGTGCTCTGTCTCTCTGTCTCTCAAAAATAAATAAATGTTTAAAAAAAATTTTTTGAACTAATTTGGTGGCTCGAAAGAAAGGAAGGAAGAGCAGTGTGGCTGATGGGTAGAAATCAAGGGGAGAGTGATAGGATATGATGCTGGAGAGGTAGAGGGGAGCCAGGGCGTGCTGGGCATTGCAGGCCACAGTGAAGCCCTACGTAGGCCATGAAAGGGAGTTTTTATATGACCTGACTTACGTTTTTTGAAAGTAAATGGTTGCTGTGTAGAAAGTGGGTTGTAGGGGTGGAAGTAGAGAGGCCAGTTGGGAGGCTGCTGGATGAAGGGAGGGACAGCGGAGATGGAGAGAAGCCGTTTGACATAATACATAGTTCGGAGACAGAGCAACAGGGCTTGCAGATGGGTAGAATATGGAGAATGAGTAAAAGGGAGGAATCAGGAAAGGCTTTTGTGCTTTGGGCTTGAACGTGTAGGTAGATGACGGTGCTGTTTACTGAGATGAGAGAAACTAGGGGAAGAACGAATCGAGGGGAGAGGAACCAAGAGCTCTTCCTGAGTCCACTAAGTTTAGACGGGCGTTAGGCATTCAAGTAGATATGACAAGCAGGCAGCTGGGCACAAAAGCTTGGCACATAGTGAGGGCTCAGAGCTGGAGATACACACAGGGGCCATTGACATCTTGATAATACAGAAGCCAAGGGACTGGCTGAGATCATTGAAAAAGAGCGTGCAGACAGAGAGAAGAGGTCTTTGCCCAAATTTTCAGGTATGCTATCATGAAGGGTCAGTCAAGATGGGCATCCCATGAAGGTAAAGAATCATTGAGGCTGCAGATAGAAGCTTTTGCCAAATGAGATTTGAGGAAGGAGGAAGGAAGGCAGAGAGTCTGGGGGCAGTGTGTGTGTGTGTGTGTGTGTGTGTGTTTTGTATTGTTTTAAGATGGAGATACACAGATGTGGAGATATGTCTGGGTGTTAACTGGTGAAGAAGTGCTAGATGTTGCAGGAAAGAAAGGATATAATTGCAGAAGCAAAGCCCTTGATAAGGAGAGAACTTCTCTTAGAAAGACCCAAGAGGGGGCGGCTGGGTGACTCAGTCGGTTGAGTTCCTGACTCTCGATTTCGGCTCGGGCCATGGTCCCGGGGTCATGAGACTGAGCCCCGCATCAGACTCCGCAATGAGCATGGAGCCTGCTTGGGATTCTCTCTCTCCCTCTGCCCCTCTCCCCACTCACACTCTCCCTCTGTCTCTAAGAAAGAAAGAAAAAAAAAAGACCCTAGAAGACTTCATTTACGGTAACAAGGAAGAAGGCAGCGAGCATGGATTCCTGTTTTGGATGTGGTGAGGTAATTATGAATAAAGTTGCTCTGAACATTCATGTACAAATTTTTGTGTGAATATGTATCTTCAGTTCTCTTGGGTACGTACCTAGGAATGAAAAGCTCGGTTGTACGGTACCTCTCTGTTCCGCTTTTTGAGGAACTGCCAAACTTTTCTAAAGTGGCTGCGCCATTTTGCATTCCCACCAGTGGTGAATGAGGGTTCCAATTTCTCCACATCCTCAACACTTGTTATGTCTGTCTTTTTGGTTATAGCCAGCTATCCTAGTGGGGATGAAGTAGCGTCTTATTATGGTTTTTATTTGCATATCCCTACTGACTAATGAGATTGGGCATCTTCATGTGCGTAATAGTTCTTTGTCTATTCTGGATACTAGACCCTTATGCTCACAATATGCTTCACAAATATATATATATATATATATATATGCTTCACAAATATTTTCTCCAAGTCAATGGTTGTTTTATTTATTTATTTCAGTTAAGCTCCACACCCAGCATGGGGCTTGAACTCCCAAACCCAATATCAAGAGGCATGTGCTCTAGTGACTGAGCCAGCCAAGTGCCTCTACTCTTTCTTCTTCCTTTTTTAAGTTTATTTATTTATTTTGAGAGAGAGAGAGCATGTGAGCTGGGGAGGGGCAGAGAGAGAGAGGGAGAAAGAGAATTCCAGGCAGGCTCCTTGATATCAGCACAGAGCCCCACTCTGGGCTCAGCTGCACAAACTGTGAGATCATGACCTGAGCCAAAGTCGGACGCTCAACCAAGCC
>NW_026057585.1:80219565-80254748 GCF_023721935.1 Panthera uncia
AACTGTGAGATCATGACCTGAGCCAAAGTCGGACGCTCAACCAAGCCACTCAGGCGCCCTATCTAAACCACCTTGGTACCCTTGTCAAAGATCAATTGACCACATACGTATTTTTAGTTCTAGTTTATTTCTGGTTTCTTTATATGCTCTTATTCTCAAATCTATTCCATTGACGTATATGTCTATCGTTATGCCCGGTATCACATTGTCTTGCTTACTGTAGCTTTGGAGTAAATTTTGAAATTGAAAGGTGTGTGTCCTCCAACTTGTTTCTTTTTCAAGATTGTTTTGGCTATTTTGGATCTTTTGCATTTCCATATGAATTTTAGGATCATCTTGTCAATTTCTACAAAACAAAAGTGGGGGAAGCTTGGATTTTGATAGAGGTTGCAACAAATCTGCAGATCAATTGGGGAGAATTCCATCCTAACAATATTAAGTCTTACAATCCACGAACCCAGGATGGCTTTCCATTTATTTATGTCTTTTTTTTTTTATGTTTATTTATCTTTGAGAAAGAAAGAGCATGAGCAGGGGAGGTGCAGAGAGAGAGAGGGACAGAGGATCCAAGGTGGGCTCCACAATGACAGCAGAGAGCCTGATGTGGGGCCTGAACTCACCAACTGTGAGATCATGACCTGAGCCAAAGTCGGACGCTCAATCAACTGAGCCACTCAGGTACCCACCCCCCATTTATTTATGTCTTTTGAATTTTCTTTTAGATTGCTGATTTTAAGCAGAAGAGAGGCATAATCTGATTTTTTTTTAACGTTTATTTATTTCTTAGAGACAGAGAGACAGAGTGTAAGCGGGGGAGGGACAGAGAGAGAGGGAGACACAGAATCCGAAGCAGGCTACAGGCTCTGAGCTGTCAGCACAGAGCCTGATGTGGGGCTCGAACTCACAGACCGTGACATCATGACCTGAGCTGAAGTCGGAAGCCCAACCGACTGAGCCACCCAGGCGCCCCATGACATAATCGGATTTATACTTTAGGAAGAGTACCCAGTGGTGTGTGGAAAAACAGCTGGGGGTGAGAGATGTTATATGAACAAGGGCAATAGTAGCAAGGACAAAGAGGAAAGCACTTGTTCCAGAATTGCTTAGGATGTAACTTGGCAGGACTTGATGATTGACTCTGTATAGAAAGAGAGGGAAGTGAGGCGGATGGTGATTTGAGAACTGTCATATAAAAGGAGAGCCATGAGACAATAGGAGCCAACCAACGGGAACAATAAAGGAAGCAGAAAAGATACAAAAAGGATTACCAATATCTAAAGGTAGAGCGGATCACAAAAAGTCCGCAAAGAACCATTTGCAACAGCATGGATGGAGCTAGAGAGTACAACGCTAAGCGAAATAAGCCAATCAGAGATGATGTCACTGGAGAAGAAACAAAACAAAGCAACAAAGGAAAAAAGAGACAGACCAAAACACAGACTCTTAACCTTCGAGAACAAACTGGTGGCTGCCAGAGGGGAGTGAGTGGGGGAGGCTGAGTGAAATAGGTGAAGGGATTAAGAGTACACTTACCTTGGGGCGCCTGGGTGGCTTGGTCGGTTAAGCGTCTGACTTCGGCTCAGGTCATGATCTCACGGTCCGTGAGTTCGAGCCCCGCGTCAGGCTCTGTGCTGACAGCTCAGATCCTGGAGCCTGTTTCAGATTCTGTGTCTCCCTCTCTGCTCCTCCCCTGTTCATGCTCTGTCTCTCTCTGTCTCAAAAATAAATAAATGTTAAAAAAAAAAATTAAAAAAAAAAAAAAAAAGAGTACACTTACCTTGATGAACACTGAGTAATGTATAGAATTGCTGAATCATGATATTGTGCATCCGAAACGAACATAACACTGTATGTTAACTATACTGGAATTAAATAAAATAAGTGTAAAAAAAAAGTCCACAAAGGAGACCGAGAAGGAACAACCAGGAACAAGGAGTGTGCTCTGTGAGTGCAGGGGGGGGGGGGGGGGGGACTAACCAGCCTTGCGGAAATGCTTCCATTGGATCCAGCCAAGTTAGAAGTCCCTGGTGACCCAGACAGGGCTCTTCCGGCAGAGGGCTGAAGCACATTGCTGCGGATGGGGAGGGAGCAGTAGTTGAGAAGATGGGCAGCACAGAAGGACGATTCACTCCAGAAGTTTGGAGGGGAAGGGAAAAAGGAGTGAAAAAGAAGTAGCTAGAAATGCAAAGGGAGTCAAGGGGCGGGGGTGTCATCTTGGGATCCAAGAGACAAGGGCGTGTTTACAGGCTGACAGGGAGGGTTGGGGGGGGGCGGGCAGGAAGGATGAGGGATGGAGTGGGGCCCATGTGTGGAGCTGGAGGAACACCTGGGAGGAGGAGAGAGGAGGTGAGAGGGTTTGGAATGGTGCACACCAATCACACGGCTCAAATCCCCCTCTCCTCCTCAAGCTCAAGTCCTCTACTTTGCATTCCTCACCTGGATCACTGTGCTGGCCTTCAGACGCTCAGCCTTGTGGTGTAGGCTTGCTGGGCCAGCGGCCAGGAGAGGCTGACTGAACAGAAGGAAACAGAATGGGCCAGTGGCCTCTGTGAAGTCAGGGGATGAGGCACTAGGAGTCGGAAGACAGGCATTCTGCAGGAGGGGGCCTTGTGGGAACCCTTGAGGCTGGGGTTCCAGAGGGGAACATCCAAGGTGTGGCCCCAGAGAGGATGGCAGGGTCATGACGAAGGTCACCAAGGAGATCAAGGAAGGGTATTGGAGGGTTATCTGCATGGATCGACAGGACATTAGGACAGACTGCCTGACAGAAATTCTGAAGTCCTTGATGGATGGAGGGGGGTGACAGGGAGGACAACAGATCAGGGTGATGAGAAGGGTGGCAAAGTAGAGCCAGAGGGCAGGAGATTCAGAAAGGGAGAAAATGATAATGTACACGGGAAAAGACCCTCCAAAGTGTGAGTGGGGTTGTCCGTGAGGGCAGGGAGGATTATGGGTAGCTCTGATTTCTTCTTTATACTTTCCTGTTATTTCCTCCAAGTTTCCTACAATGAAAATTTTTAAATTTTTTTAATGTTTATTTATTTTTGAGAGAGACAGAGACAGAGTGCAAGTGGGGGGTGAGTGGAAAGAGAGAGAGAGGGAGACAGAATCTGAAGCAGGCTCCAGGCTCCGAGCTGTCAGCACAGAGCCCGATGTGGGGCTCGAACCCACAAACTATGAGATCATGACCTGAGCTGAAGTCAAACACTTAACCGACTGAGCCACCCGGGCGCCCCTGAAATGTTTTTAGAAAAGTAAAAGATAGGAAAAAAATACAAATGACAAACATCCCCTTTCACAGCATCTATAATTTGTAATTGTAAACATCCCAAGGTCCCCTTTAAGTACCTTCTCCTCTCAGACAAGCATGATCTTTTGTTTTTTTGTTTTATGCATATGTATATACACTCCTAAAATAGAATATGGTGGGGGGGCTTAATTTTTTTAAGTTTATTTATTTATTTTGAGAGACAGAGAGAGACACACACACACACACACACACACAGACAGAGAGAGAAAACAAGCAGGGAGGGGCAGAGAGAAGAAAAGAATCCCAAGCAGGCTCCGCACCATCAGCACAGAGCCCAATACGGGGCTCAAACTCACAAACTGTGAGATCATGATCTGAGCTGAGATCAAGGGTTGGACGCTTAACCAACTGCACTACCCAGGCGCCCCAGGGTTTGTTGTTTTTTTTTTAATTTTTATTTATTCTTATATTAGAGAGAGACAGCATGCGCAAGCAGAAAAGAGGGGCGGAGGGAGGGAGACATCCTAAGCAGGCTCCATGCTCAGCGTGGAGCCCCACAAGGGGCTCCATGCAGGGCTCGACCCCACAACCCTGACCTGAGCCGAAATCAAGGGTCGGTCGCTCAGCAGACTGAGCCACCTAGACACCCCAGAATATGGTAGGGTTTGTGCATGATTGTTTTATTTACATGGAGGAAGTGTTCGAATAATCAAAGAGGACTGAACCCTCTCTTCAGCTGAGCAGCCCAGCCCGGAGGCCATGCCCTGGGAAGACCCAGCCTTCAGGTGAAGTGCACTGGGCCATGCCTGGTTGTTAAATGTTCCAGGAAAAGGGGGATTACTGCTTGCATTTCTCTGGCCAGGTTTCTACCCACTCTCATGTCTCTCAAGTTATTTATACCATAGAGATCTAGGAGGCAGAGAAAGTAATCATTATCCCCATTTGACAGATGGGGAAACTGAGGTCCAGTGAATGGCAGTAAGCTGCCAGCGTGTCACAGTGTGTTGGTAGAGGGTAAGGGACTAGAGCTTTGCCTAGATTTCTTCCCGGAAGCCCAGGCCAGTGTGCAGAAGGGTGGGGAAGAGGCAAGGGACACTGGGTGGCTTGGACTTTGACCACTTGGCAATAAGGAAGAAAAATGGAAATAGCCAGGGAGCTAAGGCTGGGCCATGGCTGGGAAATTATCTGGGAAGAAACAGACAGGCAGTTTACCCTCCTGGGAGGGTGCCAGGCCCATCCCTGGAGGCTAGGGCTCCCCTTCCCCTTTTCCCCATCCCCACAGTCCCCTCCTTCACTCAGGAGCAGCCTTTACAAATACACAGGTCTCAGCCCCATACCACTGATACATGCTGTGTGATCTTTTTTTTTTTTTAATGCTTATTTATTTTTAGAGAGACAGAGCACAAGCGGGGGAGGGGCAGAGAGAGCAGGAGACACAGAATCCAAAGCAGGCTCCAGGCTCTGAGCTGTCAGCACAGAGCCCAACATGGGCCTCGAACTCACGAACAATGAGATCATGACCTGAGAACCCACGAACGATGAGATCATTGAGATCACTGAGAACCGTGAGTTCGTGACCTGGGCCGAGTTGAAGTGGGATGCTTAACCAACTGAGCCACCCAGGCGCCCCCATGCTGTGTGATGTTTGAAAAGCCTTTCACCTGCCTGGGCCTCAAATTTCTCATCTTTAAAACAGGATAATAATCTTTAACTCCGTATTATTCCAAGAATAAAAAGAGAGAATCCTCATCTATGCGTCTGAAAGCAGAGGCATTTAAGAGGTCCAGGCCCCCAGCCTAATTCCAAGAAGGCCCAGATGGGCTGTCTCGGGGAAACCATCTGACACTGATGGAGAAGCCACATGCACTCACACACGTGACCACATGTGCCCTCCAGGGCGGCCCCTGGGAGGTAGGTGGCCTTTTGTCATCAGAAAGTTGTTGGTGGAGTGGGATAGGGTGGCGGTGACAAGGGGTCCTTTTTTTTCTGTCTTTGTAACGAAAGCAAGACCTGAATAAATGCTCGTTGTGAGACTTCCACAATATAGCCATGTGTAAAACAAAAAGCAAAAATCCTTCCCTCCCTCTCCGTGGGAGCCACACCTCTCTTGGTTATCACTTTGGTGTTACCGCTTGCTATTAGGAACAGCTTGTCCATAACGACGCCCACATATCTTTGCACTTTTTGGTGCGTAGGGTAAAGACCTTGAAATTGAATTGCTGGGTCACAGGTACAAGTGTCTGACCATTTACAATGTGGATAACTCCTGCCCAACTGCCCTACTGAAAGGTTGTCTCCATGGACATAAAAATTCAAATGCCAGCCTGGGGGAGCATCAGCCCAGTGGCTTCATGAACTGTCCCCCCCCACCTCCTCCCCCCCCAACTTGCCTTCCACGTTGCAAGTCTTTCTCCCCACTCGGTCCCTGCTGTGCACCGCTCCCCCGTCAGACAGCAGATAACTGGGAAGCATGTCTGCTGAGGGATTATCAGGGCAGCCTGCCGAGACCCCCAGGGGCTTCCCGGACCCAGTTTCAGACGGCTCCACTCCCTCCTTTGGTGTTAACGTCCTCCAGACTCCAGAGGCTCTGCGTGTTGACCCAGGTGTCAGACACACAGGGCGCACAGCTGCCACCAGTAACAGGCGTGCAGAAAGGCACACATTCAGTGGACATCTGGTGTCGGAAGTACCAAGCCAGCTCCTGCGCTTAAGGCCACTGACCAGTGCAGTGGGGGATGCGGACGATGAAGTGCCACTGCCCAGATGCCACGTAAGTGCTTCCCAGAGGCCTGCTCTGAGGGCTGAGAAAGCCCTGGGAGGCAGCCCCAGCTCAGCCACAATGGCAAACGTGGGCATGGAGACCCGAGTGGGAATCTGGGTTCCCACTAACTCTACCATGTCCAGCTGGGTGCTCTTGGGCAAGTCCATTTCCAGATGCTGAGGACAAAACACAGGAGGGCAGGGGTCCATCCTGGCACTTTAGAGAGGCTCAGTAACCAGTAGCCAGGATATGTGAAGCTCCTACTGCGTGATCCCGCTGGGTCTACACTCTGTCTTTGAAGGTACTCTAGAGAATTTTCAAAGTGTTTTCTTATCTCATTTTTGTATCTCATTCTGTCTCATCACCCGCGTAGAGGATTTATTATCCCTGATTTTCCAATGAGAGAACAGAGACCTCCAAGACAGGGGCATAAAGTGCCTTGCTCAGCCTGGAGGACCAAAGACTCCCAGGACAGAGCCCATTCTTTGCCCAGTAAAACTAAGGCCCAGAGAGGGAAAGTGATTTGCCTGAGGTCCTACAGTAAGTCAGGAAACAGACTCTGGTCTCCCACGTAGTGCTCCTGCACCACCCATCTTCTAGAAAGAAGTAGATTCCCAACCTTCACCCTGGGGCTGCCCGACCAAGGCGCCCACCAGGTCAAGGCAGCCACAGCCAACACGCGTACGGCCCCCATCTGGACGACGGCTGCGCCTCGGAGCCTCAGTGGCCATCTGTGCAATGGGACCACTGGGGAGGGCTGGGATCGCCGAGGCAGGCGGGCAGGCGGGTGGGTGGGGCCAGCGCCGTGACTCAGCCGGGCGGGCGGGCGGGGAAGGGCTGCCCAGCCGGTCGGACCGGCCCGGGATGCAAACGAGCCGCCAGGGCCCGCCCGGGGCTGGGCCGCCCGGGGGGTGACGGGAAGGGAGGCCGGCCGGGCGCCGGCGAGCCCGGGACCCAGACGCGGCGCGGGCGGGCGCCCAGGCTGCGGACCGGGATGGGAGCGGGGCCCCGCGGCCGGCCGCGGCACCCGGAGCCCCGCTGAAGCGGCCGCGGAGAGCCCGCGCGGGAGCCGAGATGTGTCTGCGCCTGGGTGAGCCGCGGCGGGACGGCCCTCGAGGCCCCCGCCGCCTTCTCTGAGGGTCACTTTCCGCTCTCGGCCTCAGTTTCCCCAGCAATGCGGTGGAGGGAGGAGGGCCGCTGGTATCCTCTCGAGGTGGGGTAGCGCCTCCGCCCTCCGTCCCCACTTTCCTTTCCGGCGGAGGAGGGAACCCCCAGGCGGGAGGAGAGTCGCTGGAGAGAGCAGCGCGCGCTTGGCCCAGAAGGAGAGCAGAGGGAGGGAGACCCAGGGCCCGGCGAGCCCTGAGCCAGAGGCTCCCTGCCTTTTCGCCTCCTCAGTCTCGCAAAAGCCTCCCACCTCCAACCTTCCACTCCTCCAACAGGATCCAGACAGAGCGGGACTGGTGTGTCTCCTCCCCTTGCTCCTTGGGCACAGTGATGCTGCTCTTGGGCATCAGACAGACCCGGGGACTCCCCACTTTCTGGCCAAGAGACCTCATGAACCTCAGTTTCCTCATCTGTAAAATGGGGGTGGTAGCACCACCTCCCAGGACTGCTGTGGGAACGAAGTTGGCTCCTGAGAGTGAAGTGCCAACCCATTGCTAAGTGCTCTAAGAATGATCACTTAGACAGGAGAGGTCAGGACTGCCCTGACACTCTGTCCGGGGCTCCAGGCACAGCCCCACACTGGCCCTGTCCCTCCAGTTTGACCAAGTCTTGGTCCTAGGAGGTTGTTGTTCGTAAGCCCAACCCTGAGCCAGGTGGTGTCTGGGCTGCCAGGCAGGTGGGTGGATGGGGCGAGGTGGGTCAGGCCCTTGGGACAAAGCTTCCTGTTTGACTAGCAGTTAATCTTCATGAGGCCATCCCAGTTCCAAGGTCCCATCCAGCCATCACCTGCCCTCTGCTCTGAGACCCAGTCCTGCTCCAGAGGGTCCTGCAGGGCCCCAAGTGTCTCAGCGACCAGCTGCGCTGGCCCCTCCCGAGTTTATATACCACAAGGTCACACAGAAGGGCTATGACAGCGGCCCTACCCTGCTGCTCCCAGGGACTGCTTCTTGGCACAGGGCCCCCAAGAATATCCACCCTACTGATTCCTTCCTCCCTCCCTCCCTCTTCCTTCCTTCCTTCCTTCCTTTCTTTTTTTCTTTCTTTCTTTCTTTCTTTCTTTTCTTTCTTCCGTCTTTCTTTTTCCTCCTTCTTACCTTCCTCTTTCTTTCTTTCCTTTCTTTTCCTTCCTTCCTTCCTCCCTCCCTTTCTCTCGTCCTTCCTTTCTCTCTCGTCCTGCCTCCCATCCTTCCTCCCTCCCTCCCTGTCCCTTTCTCTCTCTCTCTCTCTCTCTCTCTCTCTCTCTCTCGCTCTCTTTCCTTCTTTCTTTCATTTCTTTTAGCTACAGGGCTCCCATATATGAAATAGGATCCAACCCTTTCTGTCACAGATGAGGAGACTGAGGTGTAGGAAGGGACTTCCTAGAACTTAGTTTAGAGGCCTGGCCAGTTTCCCAGAGCTGGCTGGAATGAGGGGGCTGACAGGGCCAGGAGGCATAGTGTGTGTCCTCTGTGGCCAAGCCAGGACCCATAGGGGACATTCCAAAGAGCAGATATGGAACAGCCTGAGCTGCCCAAGGAGGAGAGATCCCTCCCCGTGAGGTGTGCAGACAGGGGCTGCGTAGCCACTTGGCCACTCAGAATCTGCAGAGGAGTCTCTGATGTTCTTTTGGTCCCAGTCTCTCCCACTTGCCCTGTCCCTGTCCAGTCTCCCTGCACCAAGAGCTTGCTTCTCCCAGCACCCCCAGGGTATGCCCCACCTACCTTCCCATCTGTCTCCTCCTGGGACCCTCCTCCACTGGGAGACAAGGGTTATTCTTCCCGTTTCATTATTTTTAAAAATTAATTATTTATTTAGGTAATCTCTACACCCAACGTGGGGCTCAAACTCAAGACCCCAAGGTTAAGAGTCATATGCTCTTTGGACTGAGCCAGCCAGGCACCCCTCTTCCAATTTTAAAGATGAGGAGATGGGTCCTCAGAGGCTTGAGTTTCTTGCCCCAAGTCAGTTCAGCAATTGTGAGTTGACTACTATGTGCCAGGCTCTACACACCAAACTGAATCCCGAGCAGGATCTGATCCCTGCCCAGTGCACTAGGGGCTCTTTGGGGCCTAGACAGTGACTGTCAAACTCACCGTGGTACCTTAGGGCCTGGCACAGAGCAGGCACTCTGAGCATTTGAGCAACAAACTCCTGAATGAATAAATCAGTGAATGGGGAGCTTCGTGGAAAGATCGTGGACCTAGAGCTAGAGACCTGGGTTCAAGTTGTGGCCCTGTCACGCGTAACCTTGAGCACTGACAAGAACTCCTGCCCTTTATTAAGTACCACCTGTGTGCTTTTCCAGCCTTAGAGCCCCAAAGACTCTCATGAAGGTGTTGTGAACCCCTTTTCCAAATGAGGAAACTGAGGCTCAGAGAAGACAAGTCACTGACCCCAAGCCCTCCGGAAACAGACTTAGCACCCAGTGTCCACTAATCCTGCCAGGGCCTCAGTCTTCTCCTCTGCCAGAGGCTGAGCCGCACCATGGCCCTGACCTGGCTGTCCCCCACAGGTGGCCTGAGTGTGGGGGACTTCCGGAAGGTGCTGATGAAGACAGGGCTGGTGCTGGTAGTGCTGGGCCATGTGAGCTTCATTGCAGCCGCTCTTCTGCACGGCACCGTGCTGCGCTACGTGGTTGCCCCACGCGATGCCGTGGCTCTGCAGTACTGCGTGGTCAACATCCTCTCTGTCACGTCCGCCATCGTGGTATGGCCAGGCGGGGAGGGTGACTGGCGAGAGGGAGCTGGAGGGGGCTTGGGGTGGGCAAGGAGAGAGCGCCAAGCCTCTGGTCTCTCAACCTCTCCCTGCCTCAGCTGCCTTGTCTATTACATGGGGATGGTAGCATTGTCCACCTGAGAGGGTCCCCGTGAGTATGAATGAGATCACGTAAAGTGATCCACGTAATGAGATCCACGTAAAGTGCGTGTCATGGTATCTGGTGCATGGTTAGTGCTCACGCTTGCGAACTGGGATTATTATGATGATAAGGAAGTAACCAAGGCAGTGCTGGACAAAAGGAAGGAGCATCAGCTGAGCTTGGGAGGGTCCAGGAGTGTTCACAGAGCTGGAGGCCCCTGAGCTGGATATTGACGGATGAGTAGGAGTTCAAAGATAGGCTGCAATTACCATAGCCCACATAGGAGGCACGCTGGGGCCAGCAAGTAGGAGAGGAAGCTGGGATGACATTCCAGAGACAGAGAGAGTGGCAGATGCAAAGGTGTGGAGGTGGGAATGGCTAAGATCTATTCTGGGGACACCGAAAAAACAAATTTGGCAGGAACTTAGCATTAGGCACGGTCTATGGTAGGTGCTCAATTAATGGTGGCCGTGGCTATGACTAGGTGTCAGTACCTGTTTGAGGAATCCACGAATGAAGGGGCCTGGCATTCTGAAGGCCACAGAGCTCTTTCCCACGTGTTAGCAGAGGTGGCTGCAGCTTTTGGGCAACATCCATCCATCAAAGCCTTGAGTTCCATCTCTGCCACCTCCCGGCTGAGGGACTTCTTCCTCTCTCTAAGCCTAGTCTCTCCTCTACAAAGTGAAGCTCGAACAGCCCGCTGGCGTCAAGACTTAGGTGAATGGAGATCGCATGCCCCAGCAAGCGGGAGAAGCCTCAGTCAGTGGGACGGGCCGGGCTGTGCAGATGTGTGTAGTGTCCCCTGGAGTGACCCCTGGGGTTCCCCAGTGACCCCAGTGTTCCTCTCACCAGCCTTGTAAGGAACTCCGGGAGAGCAGTGAGCTCAGGGTTAGGAGATCCACCGGGGATGGGCTCTGGGCTGGACCCCTTCAGCTTTGCCCTCATTTCCTCCGTTAATCCTCAACTGCATCTGGCAACAGGGGGCGTCTGTTACCCCCGCTTTCCAGAGGGGGAAACCAACACTGAGGATTCACCCAACCTCCTGTCGATACAAAGAAGCCAGGCTGGATCTGAAACCGTTTGTGTCTGACGCCAAAGCTAGTGTCCTTTCTGTGAGCTCATCCTGCAGACTGGGGCTTAGCCCAGAGAGCTTGGGGCACTTACTTGGGGCTGTTCAGTAAAGTAAAGCCATTGCTGGGTGGCCATCAGACCACCTGCCTCCCATGGGCTCAGCCCATTGAATTCTCCTCCATGAAGTGTTCTGACTTGTTAAAATAACAATTTTGTGCTTAGTTCCTTGCCAGTTGAGTTTACTTAGTTTATCCCCAAATCTTTTCCACTCCAGAGAGACATGTCATGTATAGCCTGTGACATGGCCCTGTGGCCCTGAGCTACACAGGTCCCTGTTTGAGTTAAACACCTATAGGCAGTGGGGAGTCACGGAAGGTTGTAGGCAGGGAGTTACCGGATATTAGAAACATCTCTTCGGGGCTGGACCGTGAGGAGGCAGTGCCTCTGTGCAGATGGAGGTAGTGAGGCCAAAGCTGAGCGGAGATGAGGGGCCGGGGGCTTGGAGGGCTAGAGTGGGCCTGGGTGAAATCTTTACCCGGAGCTGCCCCTGACACCTACCTGCTCTCCTTCCCCACAGGTCATCACCTCAGGCGTTGCAGCCATCGTGTTGTCACGCTACCTCCCCAGCATCCCCCTGGTATGTGGCTCCTCCTGGGAGGGGCTGTAGGGGTCGGGTGGGGGCAGCAGCCACCCCAAAGGGCCTAGCTTGCCCGGAGGGAGTGACGCTGACCCCATGGGACCAAGCCTGACATCCGTTGACCGGTGGCCTCCCCCATCCAGCGCTGGACAGTGTTTAGTTCGAGCATGGCCTGTGCCCTTCTTTCTCTGACCTGTGCCCTGGGCCTCTTGGCCTCCATCGCCGTGACCTTTGCCACCCAAGGCCGGGCGCTGCTGGCTGCCTGCACTTTTGGAAGCCCCGGACTGCTGGTACTGGTGCCTGACTGTCCCTTCGACCCCACGCGCATTTACGTGAGTGCTCAGGCCTGGGATTGCAGGAGGGGGCAGGGCAGGGCTGGAGGAGTGGGGGGATGGGTGGTGACACCCAGGGGCTCATCAGAGGTGGGAAGGGTTCTTGGAGACCCACCCTGCATCCTGCCCCTTGTGCCCCCCCCGCAGAGCTCCAGCCTGTGCCTCTGGGGCATCTCACTAGTGTTCTGCGTGGCAGAGAGCGTGTTTGCTGTGCGCTGTGCCCAGCTGGCCCACCAGCTGCTGGAACTGAGGCCCTGGTGGGGGAAAAGCAGCCACCACATGGTAAGGCCCGCCACCCCCTCCGTCAGCCTCGACTCCCCATATTTCCTGGGAGCCCTTGCTGGGAAGCCCAGGCTGGTCTGCCCCTACCCTCTGCATGGGGCCCCTGCCTTGAGAACTGGGGCAGTAGTTTTTCCTCCAGGATGAAAGGGAGAAGCTCGGAGGCTTAGAGAGGTCAGATCTCCCAGCTAAGTCACACAGCTGAAACCTGGCTCCCCCAAGGCCCAGGATGAGTCTTGAGGGAGAGGGAGGAGTATCTGGGTTCAATCTGGGGGCACTCCAAGGGTATGGTCTGGCTCTTGCATGGGAGGGGGTAGTGAGGTTCTTTTGCCCCAGAGATCCTCCCAGCCCTCCCCTCATCCCCTCCCCTGGGTGTCCTATAGGAGCAGACCCAGTCCCTGGCAGCCTCTTGTGTCTCTGCAGATGCAGGAGAGCCCAGAGCCCGTGGAGGGCCATGACCTGCTGAGCTGCACCAGCTCTGAGCCGCTGACCCTCTGAGAGCTGGTGGCCCGTCCAGGCCCCGTGACCACTGGGGCCCCCTGCAACCAAGTCTGCACTGTGACCAGGTCAGGATTCCTGGAACAGACCCGAGAGGTTTCACTGGTCACTCAGGGGCCCGGGTGGGGCTTTCAACCCCTTCCCTCAGCTACCCAGCCCACTGCACTGAAATGAGACTTTATTCTGAAGTTATTAAAAAGAACAGAGATGCTCCACATGGATGCATGCAGCAGGGGAGGGGACTCGGCCGGGGGCCCTGTGCTTCTTTCCCACACAGGATGCTGTGGTTGGGGCTCTGGATGTGTCTGCCCATCGTGGGCCTGTGTGTGTGTCTTTCTGAGAGAGGAAAAAATATACAGAGGGATCGGTGGGTCTGTGTTCATCCGAGTGCTGAAAGGCAGGTGGGGGTTCATGGGACCCACAGCTGGGAGCCTGGAACTGGGGGGGGGGGGGGGGGGGGGGGTTCCTTTTGCATCGTGGCCTCCAGGCCAACAAGAGCTGTGAAGCAGGAAGGGTCGAGTCCCTCCTGCAGGAAAGGACGACTCAAGGAAGCTTTTTCCTCAAACCCCCACACCTCCGGAATCCTTCCTCCTATCCAAATGAAGACAGCCTCCTCACCTGGGCATGATTCCGCCCTCCACCCAGGCTGAGAGCTACAAGGGAGGGGTGGGGGTGGGGGAGCTTGCCCGGTGGTTGGGGGAGGAGCTCGAGGCTGCGTGTGAGTCGGGGTGCGGGTGGGGGCGGGGGAGAATGGCTGAAGTTCCCTCTGGGTAAGGGAGGGCAGACCCAGCCAGAGCCTGCGTCTCAATCATTGCCTAAGGGAGATATTGCCTTTTGGACTGAGGGTGCTAACCGCTTGCTTGCTGTAGGGTTGCCTTCTCCATAGACCCCAGAGTGCAGGCCCTGGGGGCGGGGGGTGTGGGCAGGGGGCGGGGGGTGCGACCAGCCTGACCCCCAGCCTGGATAGACACAAGGAAAGGAAGCCGGGAGAGGGCCAGTGAAGGCAGGGAGGAGGGGGAACCTGGGTCCTGTCGTTCAGAACTGGGAGGCGCTGCTGGGGTCGCACTGCAGCAGACGCACGATGGACGGGTCGCTTTTGGCCCCGCGGATGAACTCCTCCAGGGACAGCTTGCCTGCGGGGCGAGGGGAGCAGTGATGCTGGAGAAGGCGGCCGCGCAGCGAGAGGAGGCCGAGCAGAGCCGCGGGAGAGGAAGGGGGAGTGGCACCCGCCCCGCCCCATCCCTGCCCCCTCACCGTCGTTGTTTGTGTCCATTTGGCGGAAGATTTTCTCGGTCCTCTTTTCTGGGGTCGACTCGTCCTCCGGCATCTTCATCACGGAGGAAACCATCTTGTAAATGGCCTGAGGGGCGGGAGGGGGAGGCAGGGAGTGAGAGGAGCCTGCCCGAGCCCCCTACCCCCAGCATCCAAAACGGCCTCCACACACGCAGAAGATTGCTGCCCCCGCTTGGGTGAGGTGGAGAGATGGTCACGGAGGCGTGGGGGAACGGGAAGGGGGGTTAGTTTAGGAAGGAGTGCCTGGAGAGGCTTCCCAGAAGAGGGGGCTATTGGAGCGGGCCCTGACCAAGTTCCCTTGGAGCGCCAGGTGGGAAAGGCATTGCTGGCAGAGCAATCTGCACGTACAAAGGACCTGCAGCAGGAAGCTGAGTGGGCGCCGAGAATTTGGGGGTGGCTGAGTGCAGTGGGCCAGGAGAGAGGTTGGAGGATATCGGGACCCAGATAGCGAAGGGGCTAGAACATCGGGCTTAGGAGCTGGTGCGGGGCGCTGCGGGCTCCAGGATGAGTACCGGTTTAGAGCTGCTTTTCTGAAACTTCGGGGCCTTGGGCAGCCCGCGCTCGGCCGCCTACAGGGGGCGCTGGACGAAGGAGGTGACATTGGGCTGCGGCGCCTGTGTGGCCGGCAGGGGGCGCAGAGCCGCACTAAGGGCTGTAGGGCTCGAGGCCGCAGGGCCCAGAGAGGGCGGGGGCATTATGCAAATAAACGCAAATGAGCATCTGCCAGAGGCGGGGACAGCATGCGCTCAGTTGTGCCCAGAACTGCAGCTGCCACGTGCAGGATCTCTGGAGGCAACACGAAGGAGGATATTTGTGCTAAATGTAGGCAGAGCACGTAGGGCTTGGCCTGTGGGATAGACTGGGTCCTGGCGCCCCAGAACTCAAGGACCAGACGGATCCCCCCCAACGTTCCAGCTCTTTGCAACTGACACCTCTGCCAAGAATCCTCCCTTCTCCCATCCCATAAACTTCCCTTGCCTCAGATCCAGATCCGGCCTCCGTACTGGTCTCTTCCGGCCTCTTTCCCTCGCATCTGTCCCCCACGCTGCCTCTGAAAGCTTTCCAAACACAGATCTCCACCGCCACGTCCCCAGCCCAGTGGGCCGCCGCCTCGCTCCTATCACACACAGGCTTCCCTCCAGGCCCACCGTGCACCCAGCTCCTTCTGGATGCTGCCCCACGCTCCTTCTGCTGCCTCCCACTCTTCTTTGGGACTCCACTTACATAGCGCTTTCTTAGGGAGGCCTTCTCTGATCCTGCCTGGGTCAAGGTCCATATGCTGGCCCAGAGCCTCCTGGGCTCTTCCTTTGGGGACACCTCTCTGAAAGCAATTTTGTAGGATTGCACCTAGTTTCCAGCATACAGCTAAAGATCATGGATATCTAGCTAGTACCCATATCCTCAGAACTTAGCACAGTGCCTGACATCTGGCAGGGACTCCACGGCTTAAAAGCCTTTGGTGCCTCCCACTGCCCTCTGTACCAAGTCCAAACCATTCAGCCCTGGTCACTCAAGGTACTTCTCGTTTGGTCCCTGCTGACCTCTCCATCATCAGGCCTCCCCTGGTGAGTGACCCTGCCACAACCAACCCCTCCATGCCTTTCAGGTTTCCCAGAATATACGGCCTCTTCCTGGAATAATAGTACTAGCTACCACTTATCAGGCTCCTGCCGTGTGCCAGGTACTTTACATGCATTATTTCTTAACCTCACAACGGCCCCGAAAAGCAGGTATCATGATCCCCATTTTCCAGATAAGAAATGGAGGCTTAGAAAGGGAATTGACGGCAGAGACTGAATTAGAATCCACTCCTTCAGAGTTGTGGGATAGATGCTTGTGGGTAGCGATGACCAGCAGGGATTTTGAAGTAAGATGGACTTGGAGTGGCATCCTGGTTCCACTAATGTGGAAGCCTTAGACAAATCCTTATGTGTAGCCTTGGACAAGTCCTTAACCTCTGTGAACCTGTTTCCTCATTTCTCCCTCATTAGGATTGTCCAGACGATTGAATGAGACACTGTTGTAGTTAGAATAGTAGCTGGCCGGAGTAAGTGGTCAGCAAACAGCAGCTCATAATATAATCATTACTCATCCACCACATCCTCAGGCCTTCCCTGCCTTTCAGTCCCCTAGACTCTAGATGCCACATTTAGCTAGTCAATGTGGGCTGCAGACTTCTTCTCTCCCACCAGAGTGGGAGCCCCAAGAGGCCAAGACGCAGCGTTTACCCTTGTGGTGTGTCCACAGGGTTGGGTCCTGAGAAGGATGGCCAGGTGACTGCTCCCCTCGTGACAGCCCTCTCCTGGGTCTCCTAATTAATTGTCTGGAATTGTTGTGCACTTACTGTTTCATTGGAGCCAACTTGTAATTAATCAGTCACTGGGATTTGCAGAGCTCTGTCTGCACCGGCCATCTCGGGCTGCCCGGCTGCCGTAAAGGAAATCAGGGCCTACGTAGCAGAGGTCAGCCAGGCAGGGGTCCTGAGGGGGCCGAAGGAATGAAGCTGGGCATGACTGATGTCTTGGGTTTGGCGCCCCCAACAGGGCTGAGATTTACCAGTATAGAGCAGTGCAACCACACGAAGTGGTAAAACGTGAACATCTCTCATATTGGTTGGTATGTTCAATCGCTGAGCTGTTGCTGTTTTCCATCACCCTGATTGCCCCAGCCCTTCCACCAGGACCCCCAGAACTTCCCACTGTCCGTCAGCTAGAGAGTTCATGCCTGGTCCATGGGGGTCACAAACATTAAGGCTTTATCCCTAGCGATAGACACAGGGAGGGCAGCGCATCCCCAAGCAGCCCATAGTAGTCTAGCTCAAGAGAGCATACCCTGATGCTTAGCAGGAGAGAAGCCAAAGCAAGAATCCAGTAGGGGCTGGATGCAATGGAAGGGGAAGCAGCAGAGCCGAGGAACCAGAGGGAAAGGATTCAGAGAGGCAAAAGGAAAGAGCAAGAGCTTGTGCAAAGCTGTGCAGTGGGATTACTCAGGGCATATCCTAAGGATGTTGAAAAGGCCACTCTGGCTAGAGCAGAGAATGTGCAGAGGAGAGAATAGCAACCGACAGCATCTAACATTTGCCAAGTAACAATCATATGGAGGACTCTCTTCTCTCCTGCTAGAGCCCCTGTCCCACTTTATACCTTCAATAACCTGGTGCTGTAGGGAGATAACACCCTCACTATATGGATATATAGTGAGGCTCAGGCAAAAAGTGAACTAGGAACTGGATAGATAGACTAGAACCAGAGCCCTGATGGACTTCAATGCTGGGCCAGGGGGATAGGCACTCTGGAAGATTGAGCTAATATATGCTACACTTAAACTTGTACTAAGAAAGAGCATTTATATCAGGTCCTTAAGTCTCCCTGTGAGGTCAGTATCACCATCCCCATTTTACAAATGGGAAATCTAAGAGTTGAAGCCAATTCCAGAACTAGAAGCCAGATCCCTTTCTAGGGGCAACTCTGAGTGGTGGCCAGCTTAACTTGACTCCACCACATACATGCTGTGTGACCTTGAGCAAGTCACTTCACCTCTCTGAGCCTCACGGGGTTATTGTAAGGATGCACTGGCTCACGGATATAAACATATCACTTAGTACTAGGTTTTTAGTGGGCCCTCAGTCAGTTGAAAGGTGGTTGGGTGTCCTCATGGAAAGTGGATGGTGGACCCACGGTAGTCCACTTACAGTCTGTGTGGCTTTGGGCCAATGTCTTTACCTGAGCATTCATTTTCTCCTGAGTAATGAGGATCAATGAAACATAACTGGCCTGTACTCTGAAGAAATGTCAAGTTTTGAAAGACAAAGACTGAGGAATTATTACAGATTACAGGACTCTAAAGAGACACAACAATGAAATGCAATGTGTGATCCTCAACCTGGGTAAAAAGTGCCATACGGAACATTTCGAGACAGTCGACAAAACTGGAATATGGTCTGTAAGTTAGGTAATAGCATTTATCTACATTAGAAAATAGTTTCTACATTAAATGTCCTGACTTTGATAATTATATTATGGGTCATGTAAGAGTATGTTCCTGTTCTTAGGAAATATATCCTGATGTATTCAGGGGTAGAGGGTCATGTTCAGAACAACAGCGAAGCATTGCACACACGCTCGCATGATGCCCGTCACGATAAAGCAAATATGGCAAAAGTTAATTGGTGAATATGGGTAAAGGATATATGAGAGTTTTCTCAACTTTTCTTTAAATTGGAAACCAGTTCCTAATAGTTTTTTAAATGGGTCACAAAAGTAGCACCCGCCACTACCTACCCACAAGGGCTCTCGAGAGGATGAAAGGGAATGGGGGGTGCCAACTGCTGGGCCCTGCATCTGGCATTCTGAGGGGTCCAGGGGCCCACCTGCACAATCTCGAGCATCTCCTCGCGGCTGATGTAGCCGTTACCATCCAGGTCATACATGCTGAAGGCCCACATGAGCTTCTGCTCCAGGCGGCCACGCGAGGTCACGCTCAGCGCGATGATGAACTCCCGGAAGTCAATGGTGCCATCGCTGTTGGTGTCAAAGGTGCGGAAGACGTGCTCGGCAAATTTGGAGGCGTCACCATAGGGGAAGAAGTTGGCGTAGATCTTCTTGAACTCGTCCACGTTGAGGATGCCCGTGGGGCAGTCCTTGAGGAAGCCCTTGTACCACTCCTGCAGCTCCAACTCCGAGAACTCCGTGTTCTCCCGCAGGTCCTGCAGCATCTCTGGCCGCAGCTTGCTGTTCTGCTTGCCCATGGCCACCAAGCCAAGTCCCACCTGGATTCCCGAGGGGGTCAAGGGGTAGAGAGGAAATGGTCAGGCCCTCTTGGCCCCTTGACGCCACTCCAGGAAGGCCCCCCAGACACCAGGCTCTCCAGTCTCTCATTTGACCCAATGAAAGAGAGCAGCTGGCCCAAAGTCAACAGCCCATACCCCGGCATCCTGCCCGTGACATGCTCCACACCATTTCCCAGGACCTTACAGTTTCCCAGGGAACAGACCAGGAGACGGAGGAAGGGAAGGGGGCTCACATTTACTGGAGAGCCTTCTCAGTGCCGGCCACTGGGCTTTCACAAGTGAATATCATTCCACACTCACAAAGTGAAGTCCAGGAGTTAGCCCCGCTTTACAGAGGAGAAGGCAGGCTCAAGGAAGTGAGGTGACCTGTTGCAGGTCGCAAAGCCGTGGAGTGACAGGGCTGCCTCCCAGAGTTGCCCAGGGAGGTGCAAAAAGGCCTTCTGGTCCTCTTCCCTCTTCCCTCCTGCTCCTTCTTTGCCTTGCATATGCCTGCTCATTACAAAATACACCTGCAGCCCAGACACTGGCCTGTTCTCTCCCCCACACATGTGTGCCTGACAAAGGCCAGCGTAAGATAGATGTTAACCTAGGCTCCAGAGCCAGACCACCTGGGTTTGAATCTCAGGTCTGCCTCTTGCCAGCTAGGTGACCTTAGATGAGTTCCTTATACTCTCTCTGCCTCATCTGTAAAATGAGGGTACCTACCTCATTATTGTGGGGATTAAATTAGTTAATACATGTGAAGCACTTAGAATGATGCCTACACATATATGTGCTACATAAGTGTCAAATAAAAATGATTTATGTGTACCCAGATGCCACAAGACTCATGCACAACAACATACAAATGAATACACACTGACACATATTAATGCTACATAGCTCACCAAATCCATACACTGGCTCCCAGGCCACTCACATACCACCATGGGTCACCATGCCTCCACACAACATTCCCGCTGCTCCACAACTCACATGTACTGACACACGGCACCACTCACGAACAGCTCCCATACCCTGTGCATCAAGACACCAGCCCACGACCCCACATGTCTCACAAATGCCATCACAAGCCAACTCCCATGCTGACACCTCTCACATGGCCAGCTGCACGTGGGACCCTCAGGCAGCCTTGCCATCTTTCTTTTCCCAGGGGTGCTTGCAGGTCCCAGGAGAGGGAGCTGCAGCCCTTCTCAGACATAACAGGGGCCTCTTTTCCAGTGAGAGCCCTGGCCAGCCAACCTTTCTCCAATACTTACCTTTCACATAGTCCAGAAAGATCCCCTCAGTAAAGGAGGTTAAGGCGCAGAGGGCTGAGGGGAAGGCAATGGAGAGGAGACAGCCAGGCAGTTCCAGGCAGGAGTGTAGGGGTGTATGCAAGTGAATCCCTCCCCCCAGCTTCGGGCTGTGAGTGAGACAGGGTGAGGATGTTCCTTGTGTGTGCATTTGCACATAGCTCTGTGCACATGTGGATGAACATGTGTGTGAGTGCTTGGGTTCATGTACGCACATATGTCTCGGGTTTCTGCATGGCATTTGACTCCCGTGTGTTTCAGTCAATATATGTGCATGTGACTAGGTACGCACCCATCACAGTATGAGGGGGATATGCCTGAGTGGCCATTTAGTGGACTTGTGTGTGTCCTCAGCAGTGTCACATGCATGTTTTTGCAAGTTGGTGACCCTCCATTCTAAAGCAGCCTTTTCTGCCCCAGACTGAGGACCCAATGAACAAGTGTGTGGGAGGGGACTGAGGAAATGCGTGGGGCTGGGGCGGAGAAGTGTGTCCCTTAGTCCCCTCCTCAAGGTCCAAGGAACTGGGTCATCGGGGCGGGGGCAGAGAGATGCGCTGGGCAGGAGAGATCTTCCAGTGGCCCCCTCCTCCCTGCCACCCTCAGAACTGCCCCTCCAAATCGGAAGACTTGGAAACCAGGGTGGTAGAAGGTTCTGTTGTCTCCGCAAAGACCCCTAGTCCCCCGAGTGGGAGGCCCCCCAGCTCGACCTGAGAAACTCGCCCTGGGGACCTTCTCCAAACCTCTCCCCAGCTCTCGCCCTGAGCCCACGCTTCAGAGCTCCGGGTGCGGGGCCCCTCCTGGAGGGGGCGCTCCGAGGCGGCCGGAACGCGACTCCTCCCCGCTGGCCACTCGGCGGTCAGGACCCTGGAGAGCGCCGCGCTCTTCCCCTGGGGAGCCCCCTTCTCCCCAGCGCCCTCGGAAGGAGGCTCCCCGGGAGGCGCGAGAGCGGCGGGGTTGGAGAGGCTGGACGGGGCCCCCTCCCTCCGGGCTGCCCCCTCCCCGCATCACCCAGCCCCGGCCGGAGCGGCCCCCACTCACCCAGCGACGCGGAGACACCGACTGCGCAGGGAAGGCGGCGCTGCTGCGGCGCGCGGCGGCAGAGGCGGCCGGAGGGGCGGGCGGGGGGCGGGGGGAGGGACTGCCAGGGAGACGCCCCGCGGCGTTGGCCCGGAGCCCCTCCCCTGGGGGGGGGGTCCCTGTTCCTCCCCTTCCCCTCCAGCCCCGGGGCGGGGGGAAGCAGTGAGCTAGGCTCTGCCCCCGCCCCTGCCCGGGAGAGGGAAGGGGACGCCCTCACTTCCCCAGCCCCCTCACTAGGGAGCGCCCGCCGGGGGAGGAGGACAGAGGTTTCCATCTCCTCAGCATCTCGACTCAGGTAGCCCGAATGGGGTCCGGGGGGTCAGTGCCCAGAGACGTCTTTCCGAGCCGGGGACAACCCCGGCCGCTCCACCCCCAACCCTACCTGGGCGCGAAGCCGCACGTCGCTCAGCGAGCGGAATCCGGAGCCTGGGCGGTTCGATAGGCGCCCTCCTTGCCACCACGCCTCAACTCGCGAACTAACAGAGCTGGGGTCTCTTTCGCGAGGGGGCAGCTCCCATTTCTCCAGTCTGGGAGGTCTTGGGGGGGGGGGGGAGACACGCCCCCTCCCCCACCTCGGCCTTAGAGAGCCCCGCCCCCATCTCCTGCCCACCGCCCCGGATCTCACCGCCCTTGCCCCCACCCCCCACCCCTCTCAGAATGAATCTCACCTCCCAACATTGATCTAAACTGCTCCTCCCAAACTCGCTTCCTTCCCCAGGCTTTGCCTCTGCTGTCCAGTCTCGGGGGTTCTGAAGTGCGTAGGCACCTTACCTCAGGAACGCCCTTCTCCGCAGTCGCTGACCCCCCAACACATCTCCTCCTGCCAGGATGGGGGCTGCATCCTCCTTCAGCCAGCTTCTGCAACACCCCCCCACACACACACACACATCCTGGACTCGAATTTTGTGCTTTATCTCTAGGAGGTGGGCCTTATTGTCCCCTCTTCACAAATGAGCAACCTGAAGTTCAAAGGGGTAAATGATTTTCCCCATGTCTCACAGCTGGTGAATGGAAGGCCTGGATCCGAATCCATATGCCTTCATCCTTTTATCGCACAAATATTCATCAAGCACTATTTCTGTGCCCAGCATTTTTCTAGGCAGTGGGGTTACAGCAGCGGGCAGTAAACAGTGGACAAAATATACAAGTCAACTCTGTAGTGTATTAGATACATATTTTGGGAAAAGTTGAGATCGGCGTTTAGAGGTTGGGATGGTGGCAGTGCTGAGGACCATTCCAAAGATTGTGAGGACCGTTCCAAGGATTGTAGCTTTTATTCCAGGTGACATGGGATGCTCTAGGTTGGGGCCTTGAGCAGAGTGAGGGTCTGACTTTCAGGTCAAGCTTACTCAGGCATTCTGTCAAGAACAGACTTGAAGAGTGGGGGCCAGGGTGGAAGCCAGGGGCCATTTGAGGGTGAGAGAGATGAGTCTGGTTACTTTGAAGGTGAGCCGACAGCATTTGCTTTCTGACTAGACACCTCCTCCCAAGTCGGTGGCAGCCGGGACACCCCTGGCTCTCCAGGGCTCAGACCAAAGCTCCACTTCCAGGTCCCCAACCAGGCCACTCAGATGGTCAAAGTCTAGTCTCAGTCCTTCCTGCTTGAGGATGGGGAGGCCTCAACTGGAGGAGCTGGGGAGCCAGGCGGCGGTGGAGGGGGTGGGGGAGGTTGGACACGTGGGCCCTCTAGAACATCAGTTCCTCCGTGTGCCTTGGCTCTGGTGTTGGGACCCCCAGTGGAGGCGTGAGAGATGCCAGACATGCGTGGGTGGTTCCCAGCTGCCTCCTGTGTGAGGACCTGGGGGCAGGGAGACACTTGCTGCTCAGGCCCCACCCCAGGCCCCTGGAGCGACAAGCTTCCTCCATCTTCCCCACTAGGCCTGGAGAGCCTGCCCTGTTTGGAGCTGGATGAGGGGACTGCCCAGCATTCACTGCCTGGGCTTCTCCTCCCCATCCTCCTCCTTCCTCTCTCTCCGCCTGAAGCCAGAGAATCTTCCCAGCTGGGTCTGGATCCTCCTCTCCATCCTTGGGGTGGGGGGGTCGCAGTTTATCCTCATAGGGTGCTGCTCAGTCACTGTCTCTGCTTCTTCCCACTACCCCCTGCCAGCTTGACCTCCTACAGACTGACTTCTTGGCTTAGCCCCTCAGGAGCCTTCTTCTATTCCCACTGTTTTTCTTCCCTATGAGGGTAACTCTGATGCCCTGCCCTCAGGGCCCCCAGTCTGAATTCTGTCTCCCCAGTAGATGGGGCTTCTGATGGCAGGACCATGCCTTCTCCTCTTTCTGGAAGACTCACCTTCTTTTGACTTTCCCTGTACCTGGAATGAGTGGGGTAGATCTGGGGGCAGAGTGTGAACCCTGGTAGGCTCTGTACTACTTCCAATCAGCCACCTCTCCCCTCCTGGGGGCCTAAGAAGCAATGGGAGGTCCCCCAGAGCCAAAGAGGAAGGCTTGGGGCTCTCCATAATGTACACCAAGGCCCAAGACTTAGTGCCCTGAGATATAGCCCAAAAAAGCGGGCCAGAGGGGCAGCTGTCAGGAAACCTACCTGGGTCCCTCACTTCTGGATAATCTGGAGCAAGTCTTTTCCCCTTTGGGAACAGAGAGTCTAAACAAGTGACCTGGGTGCCTTGACATCCCCTGTTGAAACCCTTGACCAGACAGGCCTCATTTGCTGCCCCACAGTCTCCTCAGACCTGAAATTCTGGGCATGAGCATAGTAGACAGGAGGCCTCAGTGGCCCTGGAACCCTGCAGATTTGAAGGGCTCTATGAAGACTTGTTGTGGGGGTGAGGGTGGGGTGGGGTGTCCTTGCTGATGATACTCATCCCCCTCCCACCCCAAACTGAGGCATCCAGAAGGGAGAGAGAGGCACAGCTTAGGGTAGATGTTGAGTGGGGTCATTGAGAGAACTGAGCAGTGAGTAGGACCCATGGGGGATAGAAGAAAGGGCAAGTCCCACAGGAGGCGGTGTCCTCAGGGTCTGAGGAGTGGGGCTGGGGTACAAAAACCAGAGGTGGCCACCCTCCTCCAGCACTAAAGAGGGATGCCAGAGAGAGAAGCAAGTGGGGGGTGAATGGAGAGGGGACTGTAGATCTCTTGAGCACCTATTATATGCAGAGTACTTTGCAGGCATCACCTCCTTTGATCTGAACTAATCCTGAGGAGTCAATAATGTTACTGCCATTTCACAGATGTGGAGACTGAGGCTCAGAGAAGTGAGGCCACCTGCTGGAGGTAATACAGCAAGAAAGTAACAATGCCAAAATTTGAACCCAATTCCATGTGACTCAGGAGCCCAGGCTCCCCTCTGGAAGTCTCTCAGTGAGGTAGGTGGAAGCAGCCCCTCCCCAGCCCCCTCAGAGGCACAGCCCCCACCCTCCCCTCTTAGGTCCCAAATGGTTTGGAAAATCCTGATGGGAGCAGATGGTGGGGACAGATGGAGGGAAAAGCATCTCAGGGCTGAATTACACAAACAAACATTGATAAAGTGATTAAACCTCAAGCCACCCCTTTCCAAAGGGCCCTGCCCACCCCAGCCTGGAGCACCATGGACCCAGAGGTGGGGGTCTGGGGGTCTCTAGGATGCCCCAGTCTTAGCCCAATGGATCCCAGCTTCTGCCCACCCCTCCCACCGCCGGGGACCACCCCCGGACCAGAGCCCAGGGCCTCAGAGCTGCCAAGAGCACAGCCCGGGAGGGGGAGGGGGCGGGCCTGGCTGTTCCCAAGGGAGCTGGGCCATGAGGAACACAACGGGGGCGGTGGGGGTGTTGGGAAAGTCCTGCGAGCTGGGACTGCAGAACTGAAATCAGAGTTGGGTGGTGTCCCTCCAGCAAGCTTCACTTTACAGATGGGGCTCAGAGAGCTGCTGGGCCACGTCACACAGCAGCCTCAACCTGACCCGGTCCCCCAACCCCACAGTGGAGGGGGGCAAACCTTCACCTCTGGAAGGTTCAGGCGGTTCCTTCATCTATAAAATGGAAACGATAATTTTAATGCCTCCCTGAAGGGTCTTTGTGAGGATTAAGTGAGAGGAAGCTTGTAAATTTCGGGACACTGGGCCTGTACAGTCAGTGCTCTGTTAACGTCATCTCCAGCCAGCTAACAGGGCCTCGCTGGTGTTGAGGGATCAGGAAGGCAGGGGTTGGTTGGAGATGGTCCCCCTACTGAGAAGAAGTTTGGGCTTAAAGATTTTGCCTGCAGAGTCCCTGAGGTTACTGGGCTCCTTGGTGGTGGGATGGCCACAGTGCCCCCAAGAAAAGCGCCAAGTCCTGGGTAAGATTCATTCCATTCATCCCCCACTTGCTCCTGGGTAAGAGCAGCTGAGGGGCTTCCAGGTGGCTCAGTCAGTTAAATATCCGACTCTTGATCTCAGCTCATGTCACGATCTCACAGTTGTGAGATCAAGCCCTGAGGTGGGTTCCACTCGAGGCGGGTTCTGTGCTAAATGGGCTCTGCACTAGGTTTGGAGCCTGCTTAAGATTCTCTCTCTCCCTCTGCCCCTCCCCATTCATGTGAGCATTCTTTCTCTTAAGAAAAAAAAGAAAAAACAAACATGAGCAGCTGATCTCTCTGCCACGCTCAGAATCCACGAGCCAAAGGGAGGCAGAAAGGGGCTGCACCTTTGCTGGTCCCTCAGTGTGAACTTACAGACATTGCAGGGAAACAGACCCAGGTTCACATCTTGATGTGGCCCCTTCCCAGCTTTGGAAAAGTTGACAAAAACAACCCCACTGACTCTGGTCTCTTCTCAGTAAAGCCTGTATTTCCAGCCCACAGGCACCTCAGCCTCAAGCTAGCCAGCATCCAGCTTATGGCCCTCCACCCAGCCTGCCCTGTGCCTGGGTCCCCTCCAGGAACCTCTCTCTTCTCCTCATCCCACACTTACTTCCCAAGTCAGAGTTCAACCAAAGCATTCCTCTCAGGCCTGCCCTGTCCTCTACCCCCAACTCGCCCCCCACTCCACCCCACTCCCTCCTCTGGTGGCCCTATATTATCACCTGGTCCTCTTATAGCTCCCCAGCCTTCTGTTTCTCCACATCTAATCTTCCTCCCTGCTTAATAACCTTCCCCACCACTACCAGAGTAAGTGGGTGTTGGAGACTTTTCATAATACACCCAACGCTTGCCTTCCACTTCAGCTCCTACCCTCCACCTTCCTCCGAAAACTCCCCCAAGGCCCATCTCCTCTACAGACGGCCAGGATCTCCCCTACGCTGAAGAAGGGATCTGGAGTCAAAGCTGGGGGAAGGGGGCTCCCTGACCCCCATCTCCCTGCATATGGGTTTTAACCTAGGCGGGGGTGGGGTAAAGTGATGCAGGCAGGTGAGGTAACATCCCAGCCACCCCTTGTCTGCACAATATTTCCTCTTCCCTCTGCTGGTGAAAGCAACTGTCAGCTGAAAGGGCCTCAGGTTCGATGGCTTGCCTTAGGTCCCCCATCCAGGCCCACTCTTTTGCCCCCTCCTCAAATCAGAAGTGGCCCTTCTGTGACAGCTCTTCTGGCAAATAAGCGTTTGGGTCTTTCTTACACATTTTCATCGCATTACACATTCAGTCTGCTCCTGCAGCTTCTCCTGGTATATCTCTGTTTGAAAATTGTTCCTGGGGTCACAGCAAATGGAATAGTCACTCTTGGAAGTAGGATAAAGGGCAGGAAGCTGAGTGTTCACTTGTAACTGTATATGAAATTCTATATGCGTGTCTACAACCTGCATGTAGGCACTCGACCTCATTTGAGACTTGAGTCAAAATCTAAAGAGTCCAAACAAAAGCTTGTTTTAAGTTCTTACATATCTTTATTTCTTAAAATTTATTTATTTTGAGAGACGGGGGTGGGGTAGAGAGAGAGGAAGAAAGAGAGAGGGGGAGAGAGAGAATCTCAAGCAGGCTCTACACTGTCAGCACAGAGCTCAGCGCAGGGCTTGAACTCACAAACCATGAGATCATGACCTGAGCTGAAATCAAGAGTCCAACGCTTAACTGACAGCCACCCAGGCACCCCTCAAAAAATTTTTGTTAAGTTTTTTAAATTTATTTGAGTAATCTCTATACCCACGCTCAATCTCATGACCCTGAGATCAAGGGTTGCAAGCTCTTCTGACTGAGCCAGCCAGGTGCTGCCCCCCCAAATCTTTAAAGTCCTTCCTAAATTGGGATCTGCTCTCCAGAAGCCTTCCAGCAGCCCAGCTCTGCTCTGGGGGGTTGCCCAGGGCCCATGGCCACAGGATGACTCTCCCCCACCCCCGCCTGCCTCTTACAATCCAGAGAAGCTGATGGAATCCCCAGTCACCCCTGCAGCGGGGCTTGGTAGCCTGAGAGATTGCACGTGGTACAAGGCTGAGCCCACAGGAGTGGGGGCAGCAGACCTGATCCCACCACGGCCAGCTGTGTTCTCCTGGAGCTTCAGTTCTGTGAACCTCCTCCTTCTTAGAGCTGCTGTGAGGAGCCCACAAGACACTGGAGCCCACAAGACATGGTTCACATGAAGGAGGCTACTGTGTGACACTGCGGGGCTCAGGGGTACACATTCATACAGCCTAGAGGGTAGGTCCTTCCGGGGAGAGGAAAGGTGACATCCCAACCCAAGGCTTCTGCTGGCACCCACTATTGGCCCCATTTTATGGATGAAGAAACAGAGGCACAAAGAGATCGAGTTCCCTGCCTGAGACTGCGCATGAGATTAGGGCCAGATCCAAGATGGGACCCAGCTCTATTTCCTGAGCTCTTTCCAGTAAGCCAGGATGCCTTGGAGAAGTGTGGGCTTCCCACGGGGTTCCGAGGCTCCCAGAGTCCCAGAACCCAACCCCCAGAGGCTGAGGTCGCCGTATGCCAGGGCCTCATGCTCCCGATCCGTCTCCCTTGCTGAGAACACTGGGTCAGCTCTCATTGCTGGCACCTTAGGCTCTCCCCAAGACTGAGGATTGCCTCTTTGTTTCCATAGTAACAGTGAACAGAGGGGTCTCCTGAATCAGTGCAGGGATTCTGCACCGGCACCTGCAAGTAGGCATGTGCCCTGGGAATCCCCGGGATGGACAGCCTTAGGTACAAGCACACATACACATGCATACTCACGCACATGCTTGCACATGCATACACACCCAATGCACATGTGTACACACCCATCCCCCCTTGCGAACACACAAGTGCGCCCTTGCACACGCAGGCACACGCACAAGGTACCCGCTAACCGAGAAATGGATCAGGATATGATCGTGCCTGGCATAACCCCCTCCCAGAGCCACCTTGGCCCACTCAGGCACAAGGAGGGTCTTGGAGACATGAGGCACTTCTGTACCCCCTGCTACATTTGTGGATACTTACTATGTGCCCGGTACTGCACATAGAACCTTTTCACATAGAACATACTCCCCACAACGCCACGCTGAGACGGGTGCCCAGTGAGGGAACAGGCTCAGAGAGGTGGGGGACTTGCCAGAGAAGGCATGGGCCGAGCCAAGATTTGAGTCCAGCATTGTTTGACCTCTGCCCTCCCCACTAGACCTGTTGGTGCCAGACCCATGAGCACTTCCCTGGGACTCACAAACACAGATGAGGAGGCCTGGCAGGAGGTGGGGCAGGAGCTGAGGCCTCCCAACTAGAATGCCAGGGTTCCTGGACTTGTGGCTCTGGGTCATCGGATGCCCTCTCCAGCATCCAGCCATTCTTGAGACTGGGGACTGAAGGAAGGTCCAAGGGACAGCAGGAGCTTTCTTTCCACTTCTCCCAGTCAGCAGAAAAGGAACTCTGAACAGCAACAAGAACCACCAGGAATCTCTTGCTGGTGAAGCTACCTGGGTTCACTTGTGAGCTCCCTACCTTTCCAGCAAAGGCAGGAATCCAGCTGCTGAGGTCCTGGCTCCTCGACCTCATGGGCCTCTCAGGCAGACCCTTCAGAGATGAGGGGGCCTAAATTCAGAGGCCAGGCCAGCCAGGTCACCCTGAGTAATGAGTTGGGCGGGGGCATCATCCAGGAGGGACCTTTCAGCAGGAGGAGCTCTAACAGTGAAAATGGGCTGCTGAGGAGATAGTGAGCTCCCTGTCACTGGAGGCATCCCAGATGGGTAGGTGCTGGTGCTCCCTGCTTAGGAAATTGAAAATAAACAGTGACTGAGTCCTTCATCATTATCCTCATCATTGTCATTGTCATAGTTACCACTGATTAGATACTCTTTGAGTCAGGAACTTAAAGATACGACTACCACTACTGCTAATAAAAATAGCAGCCCCTATAGATCAGACCTTATGGGGTTGATCTTCACTGACTCCTCACAGAAACCTGTGAGGCAGGCATGATTGTTAGGCCCATTTACAGATGAAGAAACCAAGGCTCAGAAAGGTCAGTGACTTGTGCACGGTGCAGGGACAGCAAGACCTACGTTCTGCCTGGCTGCTGAGTCTGTGGTCTGTGCACCTGGGAGCCGGCCTCGGGGGTAAAACAGGACAGCTTCCCCCAGTTAGGGCTCTTGGTTCCTAGAGCCTTTTCTGTTCTGGGCAACATTGGCTTCACTATGGCCAATGAGGCGCCCTCTGCTGGCCATTTCCTGGCTCTGCGGAACCACCTGAAGGCGGAGGCATACCCTCCAGTACCTGGGATGTGAAAGGTGGGTAGGCCCTTGAACCTTGGACTCTCACTTCAGATGGTGGTACCTGAGGTCACCCAGACGGTCAAGGTTGAGCAGAGGTTGGAGTCGAAGGGCTATCTGATTCCCAGACTCTCGTCCTTCCACCCCTCCCTGGTGGGGAAGAAGTTTTACTCCAGCTGCCTTCACTTCCTACTGCAGCCTCCTCTACATCCGGGCTCCTACAACAGGGCCTCTGGCCCCACGGCTCTTGAGGGATCTTGGGGACTGTAGTTTGTAGCTGAGAACCTGTCTCCAAAGGCAAAGCGGACCCTAGGGTTTGTGGCAGTTTGAGGCATGGGGCTGTCATTGACTGGCTGTGTGAGGCTAGGCAAGATTCTCAACCTCTCTGGGTGTGGTGAGATGGGAGTCAGTTCCTTCGTAGACTCCGAAGAAGAGATTTGAGGACGTCTCTTTTACCCAACCAGGACACCTCGGCCAGCCACCTACCTACCTAACATTACCCCCACCCAGCCATTCCCTACCACATCACTGCATCGTTTTCATAGCCCAGGGGAGTCTCTGAAGGTATTTTATTTAGTCATTAGCTCACTGTTTATTGCCTGTCTCTCCCACTGGAATGTGAGATCGGCAAGGGCAGGAATCTTGTCATCCTGGTCACAGCTGTGTCCCCAGGACCTATAGGTGTTCATACATATTTGTTGGATGAATAACGCCCTCCCGGGGCGCCTGCGCGTCTCAGTCGGTTGAGCAGTGGACTCTTGATTTCAGCTCGGGTCAATGGGCTCATGGTTCGTGGGTTCGAGCCCCACTTGGGGCTCTGAGCTGACAGGGTGGAGCCTACTTGGGACTCTCTCTCTTCCCCTCTCTCTGACCTTCCCCCATTCATGTTCTCTCTATCTCTCAAAAATAAATAAATAAGCATTTAAAAAAAAAAAATCTTAAAGCCCTCCCTAGCCCAACCTCTGTTGCAGCTTGAAACAGTCTTCCAGATCCAGGGCTGTTTTTCCTGTTCCCACTGTCACAGCCCAGAGCTCATAGCAACTCCTCCCACCCTCCTCTGCACCCTCCTCCGTCTCCC
Organism: Panthera uncia; assembly: GCF_023721935.1. Classification (NCBI taxonomy): domain Eukaryota; kingdom Metazoa; phylum Chordata; class Mammalia; order Carnivora; family Felidae; genus Panthera; species Panthera uncia. The sequence continues at coordinate 80,250,511 of NW_026057585.1, forward strand.
CTGCTTCCCCCCAACATGAACACTTTGCTCTCCCCGGCCACGGGGCCAAAGATTCCTTTTTCTCTGCCTGTTCACCCTCATTTGAGTAATCCCCATTTGACTCTCAGGATTAGTTAAGCTCAGGCATCACCTCCTCCCAGAAGCCCTCCCTGCTTTCCTTTTAAATTAATGCTCTGTTCTGATTTATTTATTTATTTATTTATTTATTTGAGAGAGAAAAAGAGAGAGAGAATGTTAAGCAGACTCCACACCCAGCTCAGAGCCAGATGCAGGACTTGATCTCATGCCGGTGATCATGACCTGAGCTGAAATAAAGTCTGACAATTAACCAACTGAGCCACCCAGGCACCCCTCTTCTGGCCTCTTTAGACCCTTGGTGCCTCCAGGTCCAGAGGGTAGTGTTCTCTCTGATATTATTTTATTTTATTTTATTTTATTTTATTTTATTTTTAGGATTTTATTTTTCTAAATAATCTCTACCCCTAATGTGGGGCTCGAACCCATGACCCTGAGATCAAGAGGAGCAAGCTTGGGGTTCCTGGGTGGCTCCGTTGGTTGAGCATCTGACTCTTGATTTCGGCTCAGGTCATGGTCTCACTGTGGGTTCGAGCCACATATCAGGCTCTATGCTGGCGGTGCAGGGCCTGCTTGGGATTCTCTCTCTGCCTCTCTGCTGCTTGCACACTCTCCTTCTCTCTCTCAAAAAAAGGAACAAAGAGAGTAGCAAGCTCTACCGACTGAGCCAGGCAGGCACCCTCCCTCTGTCTTTTAAATGTGTATCTCTTCTCTACCCTGGGCTCTCCTCAAGGGCCAGGACCGATCTGGTTCATCACTAGGCCTTCAGCACCCAGGCCCAGGCTGGCCTGGTACAGGCACTCAGGAAGCATTGAGCTGGGCTGGTGTCACCACTGCTGTGATAGGGACTTTGGGGATAAGACAGGCAGGACCAGGGTCTCCCAGCTGTATGGCAAGCCACTTAGAGCCTTAGGTTCCTCATCTATAAAATGGGTATGACAATCCTGACATCTCAGGGTTGTGAGGATTCAAAAGAAGCTTCTCTTATGTGTGTAATGTGCCAGCATGTGGAAACTGTTGGGTGAGTGGTGCGCCCCTTCCCTGGTGTGATCTTGGGCCTGGGCTTAGCAACTGCCTCTGTGAGCAGCAAGCCCCCTCAGGCCCTCCAGGGAAGGAGAATGTGTGTCCTTTAGTGAACCCTGGGCCAGGATTCCTGCCCTGAGGGGCCCCCAGGGGTGAAGGGAGGAGGTAGCAGACTCCCTAATTCACTAGCTGTGTGACCCACGGCAGGTGCTCACACCTCTCTGAGCCTCAGCTTCCTGATCTGGAACGGGAGCTAGTAACATGTGCCAGCCTAAAACTCAGAATAACGTGAACAAAAAGCCAAGTTCTTGGTAGGTGCTTGATTATTTGTGTACCCAAAGCCATCTCCTGCCCTTCTGATTCCTTCTGATTGTGATTTGGGGTGTGTGTATCTAGGGAGATCCCTTAGACAGGGCCATGACTATTCTAGGCTGTGAAGAGGAGCCTTCCCATTCTAAGTGATTACCTGCGGGTCTGGGCTGGGCACCTGCAGTCTGGGTGAGGTGCTAGGACTCTGGGCAGCTCTGGACACTCAGGAGGGTCCAAGTCCTCATGATTAGCCAGCCCTTTAGGACATGTCTGTGGAGTCCTCCAAATGGAGACCAGTGCGGCCTGGGAGGACAGAGGCTTATCCTTCAATCCCCACCCAGATTCTCACTCATGCATTCATTCATACTTTCAATGCTGTATTTACAGAATGTTGCACAGAGCCTGGTACATAATAGGTGCTCATTAGATATATGTTAAGAGAACAATTTTATCCCACAAATTCAACAAACATTTATTGAGTGCTTACTGCACCTAGCCCTGTGCTAAGAGATGGTGGTATAGATAGTGCCCATAAATCATTGGTCCTGGGGCCCCTCCCAAGAGCGCCGGGGGGGGGGGGCTCTAAATCTTCCCAACTCTTCCCACCCCCTACCCTGCTTCCACTCCAGACATCAAGACTTTTCCCTGAATCTGGTAATTCCCAAGCACCCCATGCATCATGGGGCCTGGGAAGGCTGCACCTCCACAGGCACGACTCTCCAAATCCTCCCTGCCTTTCACGCTCTCCTCCAACCACTTTCCCCCTCCCTCTGAAACCCTTAGACACAGCCATCACCCCCCTCCCAGTGCCCTACATCTACCCGGGGTTATACCTGGAGAGGCCAGCAGGTGGCGATGAGACACCCCCCACCCCCACCCCCCGCCTCCCGCTGCGCTAGACTGGACTCCAGACCCCACCAGGACCCTCTCCCTTCTCGCCTTTTCTCCCCATCAGGGACAGGAGAAAACTCTGTGACCTCTAACTGACCCCTCTCCTTCCTGCTGGCTCCTGCGATGAGGCCTAAGGAGACTCCAGCTGCTCCTGCAGGCCCCGGGTTGTCTTTTCCTGCCTGGTGGGTGAGGGGGGTCCCCAGGGGCCAAGCTGCAGCTGGTGGGGCGGCGCCAGGCGGGGTGGGGCAGAAGCAGCTGCTGGGGGGAGAGAGAGGAGAGAAGAGAGGAGAAAGGAGATAGAGGTGCTTTGGTTCCTTGGCTCCTGCCCCAAACAGGTGGAGGTCCCAACTGAAGCTCACCCCAGTGCAAGGTATGTGGCTGAGGAAGCAGATGGGGCTGGGGGGTTTCAGTCTGCCAAGCAGAGCAAGTCTGGCGGTACTGATGGGCTGGCCAGTTCAGTTCGCTCTCAGTAAGAATCCCCGAGCCCCCTCCTATCCTAGTGACCCACAGAAACTTGAGGGTCAGCAAGGAGTCCTGGGGTGGGCATTAGGAGAGGAAAGTTCCATTGCTCCTCCTGACCCACTGTGTGAATTTCGGGGAGCTCTTTCCATCTCTGGACCTCAGTTTGTCAATCTAAAATGGTGGGCGGAGGGAGATTTCGAAGACCTTCTGTGGGATAACTTTGCAAAATGGCCCTTTTCAAAAAAGGATTAGCTCTTCCCCTGGAGCCTGGGGGAAGACCAGAAGGTCTTTAAGACCCAAAGGAATGCCCCCAGTGGTGGAATTTCGGAGTGGTGGAGAGAGACTCATTTGGAGATGTGGGACCCCCTCCATGTCGAGGGGCCTAGGGTCTTGGTCTATGCCGCCCTCCTCAACCTTGTTTCTCTGATTGGGACTCAGGGTGGAGAGTGCCACAAGGTGGGGGGCTTCCCTCGAGGCCTGCTGTTCCAGAGGTCCCCTTGTTAGGGAGAGGGTAGCAGGTGCAGGGCAAAGGCAGCTCTCTGCCTCTTCAGGAAAAGAGAAGGGGTGGATTGGGCAGAAGAGAGCGGGAGGCATATGGGTGTCCCCAGTGTGGTGAGGAAGGAGCTATCCATGCCCTTTATTAACTGTGGTTACTTGCCAAGTCTCCAAAGCCCCCTGCACTTTAGAGTCATTAGCTCACTCACTGCTCACAGCACTCAGCCAGGCTAGAATGGTGGGGGAGGGGGCTGGAGCTACTTTTCCCTCACCCGCTCTTGGGAAGAGATTGTTCCAGATTGTTCTCTGGCTGGGGAGTAGCTAGCACAGGCAAGTTGTAGGATCTCAGGGATGGTAGGGTGGGTGAGTTCACTCCGGGTGGGGAGACAATCGAGTCAAGCGCACGTGTGGGAGTCAGATCAGCCTGTGTTCAAATTCTGGCTCTGCTGTGAGTCCTGGGGCAAGTCAAGTGATCCCTCTGAGCTGCAGTCTCCTGTGCAAAACGGGGGTCGCAGAGCGCTCCTTAAGGGGCTCAGTGAGAAGCAAGGGGCATCGCGCAAGTCAAGCCCTCGGCACAGTGTCTGGCACCTAGTAGGTGCGGGCTGTTACTCTCGTGGAGATCAAAAATGGAGGTCCAAAGAAGGGGGAAAGACTGGCCGGCCGGGGTCACAGAGCTAGGTCTCCAGTGAGTCGGAGCACCCTCTTCTCCGCCACGGTGAAACGCTGAGCACCTACTGAATGCACCCCAGCGCCTACTAGGCACTCTAGGCCCCCCAGTCCCTGTTGTGACACTCCCCTCGGCTCACGTCTGTCCAGGCCTGCGAGGCCTCCGGTCTGGGGTGAGGGATGGGGACCCCCCAGGCCGAGGGAGGGCGGGCCACGGCGGGGGGTGGCGGGCACCGATATGCGTCTCGGGGCGCGCGTCCTCCCTCTCCCTGGGGAAGGGCAGGGCAGGGGCCAGGTCGGGCCGTGTGCTGGGGGGG
>NW_026057585.1:80255148-80359623 GCF_023721935.1 Panthera uncia
CGGCCTCTTCCCCACCTCTTGACCCCCAGGCCCGTCCTCCAGCCCCTGCCCCCCCCCCACCCCCGCCCACCACCCCAGCCCTGGGGTCTTTGGGGTCTAGGGTCTTGTGATTCCCCGGTCCCCTCATCCCATTGCCCTGACCCCAGGCCTTTGCCTCAGGTGCCTGAGCTGAGCTCCCTTCTCTGGCCCGGGGAGCAGCCGAGGACACCAGTCCCCCAACCTTGGGCCTCCCTCCCTGTCCCCAAAGCCCTGCAGGACAACTCTGCAGGTCGGAGCAGGATGAGGTCCCAGTTTGCGTGAGCATGTGTGAGGGGGATGGGGACTGGCACCCTAGGGCTCTGGGTGGGTGGGATGGACCCCTGAGCCTACTGCAGTCACTGTCTGGCCTGCCCCGTGTGCCGGCCTCATCCTAACCCAGCCCAGGCTCTCCCCAGGTTCTGTATCTGTCCCTTTGGCTTCTGGCGCCTCGCTCATCTGTCCCTCTACCCATCTCTCTGTGGCTCAGTGCTTTCTCTCTCTCTCTCTCTGCTTCCTCTCTACGTCTGTCTCTGATAGCCCACTTGTCTGTTTTCTGGTTCTGTGTCTGCCGCCACCTGTCTGTGTCCCTCTGTCTCTATCTCCACTTTGGCTTTGTCGCCCCAGGCCCAGCCCCTTGGACCTCAGGTCCACCCCTCTGTGGGGTGAAGGGTGCTGGTCAGGGCCAGGTGTCCGCCTTGCAGCACTTGCCCCTTGGGAGACAGAGAGGCTGTGTGACTCACGGCCCCTCTCCTAGAGAGGTTCTTCCTTCCCTGACCTCCACCATCCTGTCACTCTCCCTTCTTGACTGACCCCCTCTCACCCTTTTCCCATATCCAGAAGACTTGACCCACCCGTACTCTTGACTCTCCCCTGAGAGAACGTGCTCTGCGTGACCCCGTCTTCCCCTGCCACCTCCCTACCTGCCTCTTGAGGCTGGCAGAGTGTGGAGAAGAGGCTCACCTAGATAGACCCCTCCCCGGGCTTCGTTCTGTCTGGATCCTGGGTCACTACAATACTGGGGGTTCTTCTTGTGATCCTCAGTCCCAACCCAGGGCTCACCCTGGCCTGGCTCTTCTCGACCTCTGGGTCTTTCTCCTTCCCTCAAGGTCACTTGACAATGTGGTATTATAGAAAGAGCACTGGACTGGGAGTCCTTTTGACTGCTTTTCATCAGACTAACTTTCAGCACCTGCAACCCTGGCCACCTATGCCTCCTCCCGCCCTACCAGCGCCCCCCCCCCCCACCTCTTTCCACTCCTCTGTTAGATCTGGCCCTAGCCCAGGCCCGTCAGTTCTAACTTGGACTGCTGATCGGGCCAGTGTGATCACTGGGGACTCCCATCCTGGACATGAGGAGCCTCTCAGGCCTGGCTCTTCAACCACTGATGAACTGAGATGTGCCAGCCCCATGGAGGCCTTGCTTTCTTCCTTCCCCACTGTGTGGCCTTCCCCAGGTTTCCACTTATGAGACAGTGGGCCTGGGCCCCACAGCAGGGGGTGCTCAGGCTCAGGTGCCTCCCCACCCCCAGACAGCCCCTCGGCCCCAGTGAATGTCACTGTCAGGCACCTTAAGGCCAACTCTGCAGTGGTGAGCTGGGACGTCCTGGAGGATGAGGTTGTCATCGGATTTGCCATCTCTCAGCAGGTAACCCTTGAGGGTCTGGGAGGGAAGAACACATCAAGATAGTAGCAGGGGATGGGGGGGGTGCAGAAATAGAAAGGAACAAGGAGCAAGAGGGACAGGCAGAAGAATTGCACATATGGCTTGGAATGGGGACCCCAGCGGGGAACGGATCAGTAAGGAGGGCTCAGGGGCCTTTGACTGGAATCTGGGAATCAAGAGCCTGGTTTTGATCTTAAACATAAGACCGAGGTTTGGGGCCCGGTTCAAGTTCTCACTGGGGAGACGGTCTTGGGCAACTTCTGTAACCTCTCAGCACCCAGTCTCCTTATCTGGAAACAGAGATAACGATAGCTCCCTGCGGAGGTGAGGGGATCGGGGAGGAAGCTTATGTGTATAAAGGCTTTATTTATAAAAGCATGGTAGCTGGGTGAGCCCATGTCACCGCCAGAGAGGTGGGCAGAGTGGGGTCGGTGACGGGGCGCTGACAGCAGCGGGCCTGGCATTTTCCTTGGCAGAAGAAGGACGTGCGGATGCTGCGCTTCATCCAGGAGGTGAACACCACCACCCGCTCGTGCGCCCTCTGGGACCTGGAGGAGGACACCGAGTACATTGTGCACGTGCAGGCCATCTCCATTCAGGGCCAGAGCCCAGCCAGCGAGCCAGTGCTCTTCAAGACCCCTCGTGAAGCTGAGAAGATGGCGGCCAAGAACAAAGGCAGGCCCAGGGCACTGTTGGGGGGTGGGGTGCGGGGTGAGGCTTGAGGAAAGCGCCAACCCCGTTTCCTCCCCCACTGCCCACACCCTGCTGCCTAGTAAAGCAGTACCTGAGAGAGGAGGTCACCTTAGTCCCCAAACAATGAGGATATAGCCTCTCAGCTTTGGGTCAAGGCCCTGTTGCTGCTGCCCCAAGGAGCCATCGGCATGTTCCCAAATCTCTTTTTGTTAGATATCTGGGCACCTATAGAAATAAGCACTTAAGGTCTTGGGCCTGGCCCTAGAGGGGTGGCTGGGAATGAACGGAGCCTCAGACCTGGTGTCCCCCTCCCCACAGATGAGGTGACCATGAAGGAGATGGGGAGGAGCCAACAGCTGCGAACCGGCGAGGTGCTGATCATCGTGGTGGTCCTGTTCATGTGGGCCGGTGAGTCTGCCTCCAAGCTCTAATTCACTCGACTTCTGGGGAATGAAGGCCCCTGGCCAGACCCCTTTTCTCACAGGAGCGAAGGGTGGGGGCTTGGAGGCAGCTGAGAGATAACATGAGAAGCCTCAAAGTCTTGCTCTGGGGGCCAGATATGACCTCTCACAAAAAAACTTAGTAGATTGAGAGCTGCCTTGGAGCACTTGGCCTTCCCTCCCTCAGGAGTAGTTCAGGCTCCTGGGGTGGACGCATCCACAGCCCCTTTGCCTTCTGGCCTTGGCTGCAGCAGCCATGCCTCCTTCTGGGTTGCTGGGTCTCCAGTCCATCCATTAGAATGGCCATCTTGCATCTTGTTCCCACAATGCACTGCTTTTCCCTCTCTTTAGCTTTTCTTAGATGAGGTAGTTGGGCTCATGTCTCTCCCTTTTCCCAATTGTCTGTGAGCTACCTGAGGATAAAGAACAAACGTCATCTTTGTACTTAACTCAACCAGCATTTTCTGAACGGCCATCCCATTCCAGATAGTAGTACTATAGTCGTGACTAAGGAGAGCCCTGGGCTTGCAAGGAACCGGGTCTGGGAGGCCCATACTTAACTGTGATTCAGTGTGATGAGTGCCATCACATGAGGGCAGAGGAGAGGGAATTAATTCTGGGGCTAGGAGTAGAAATCGGGAAGAACACAGAGAGGAGGAAACATGGGGATTGAGCTTTGAAGGATGAATAGGAGTTCACCAGGCAGCCAATAAAAGGAACAGTGTTCTGATGACAGTGTGTAGAAGAAACAAATTGAGTTCAGTCTGGCTCAGTGCAGCTGTGACCCAAGAGAGAAGGTAGAAAGGGGACAGTAAAGGACGGTGAGGCTGTAAAGTAGGCTGGAGTCTGTTTTGAGGGACTCGAACACCATGCCAAATCTGCATTAGCATGGTGGTTGAGAGGACAGGCTGTATCGAGAAGTGTTTGGAAAAAATGTTCTGTAGGCACATCAAAAAACAGGTGCTTGTAGGGCACCTGGGTGGTTCAGTCAGTTAAGTGTCTGACTCTTGATTCCGGGTCAGGTCACGATCTCTCAGTTCATGAGATCAGAGCCCTATGTTGGGCTCTGCGCGGACAGCTTGGAGCCTGCTTGGGATTTTCTCTCCTTCTCTCTTTGCCCCCTCCCCTGTTTGAGCTCTCTCTCTCTCTCTCTCTCTCTCTCTCAAAATAAATAAGAACTTAAAAAAACAAAAAACAGGCACTTGTAGAAAAAGGACCAAAAAACACAAAGGATTTTACAAAAGAGGTTTATGGTGTGTTATTAGACTGGGCACAGACAATATTTAGATAACCGTAACAATATAAACATGGTGAACTAACCCAAGATTGTGATGTGATTCTGTTAGGATCGTGGGGAAGGAAGCGGGGTATCTACCATGGTGGAAAGTCAAAAGGTAGTATCTAAAACAGATCAAGAAATAGCACTATAAATAAAGCACAGAGGTAAAAATGGAGAAGACACCTACCAGCACTGGAGTTGGCTGCCTTAATAGTATCTGACTTTCAAAAACTATGACGTTCACGTCTTATTCGTTTGCTAACAATGAACATCTAGCAGAGCGCAGGCCCTGGAGTGCGCATCCCGGCTCCGCCACCGCAGGACCTGGAGTAGGTGCCGAGGCGCTCTGCATCGGCGTCCTCACTGGTAACCTGGGGAGGGTAATTACAGGTACCCTCCCAGCACTGTGAGGACGGTGGCATTGGCCGAGTCAGTGCAGACTGCACGGGGCCTGGCACGTGCTCAGCGAATGTTACGGTTTCTATTTCCCCTAAGGGGAAAAGGGAGCTGTCCGAGGTTGAATGCGGGGAAGGTGGGATCAGATGAGTGTCGTAGGAAGATCAGCCCAGCCGCAGCAAAGGGGTTGGCTTAGTGGGGGGACAGGTGCAGTGGTGCAGGGGAGAGGCCATCTGGAGCTCAGTATCTAACAGGGGCCCAGCAGATGCCAGCGGGAATGAAGCGGACAGGCGGGCCTCGAGCTCTGGCCTCTCACTGCTCTCTCTTGCCTCCCTCCCAGGCGTCATCGCCCTCTTCTGCCGCCAGTATGACATTATCAAGGACAACGAACCCAATAACAACAAGGAGAAGACCAAGAGTGCGTCGGAAACCAGCACACCAGAGCACCAGGGCGGAGGTCTTCTCCGCAGCAAGGTGAGAGGGAGTCTCGGACCTGGGTGGGCGGCCCCTGGGCTCAGCTCGGGTCCCAGCGTGGCTGCAGCTGGGTAGGGCCACTCTTGGCCGCTGCCTGGGTGACACACGGGACATAGCACATCGATTTTGGACCTTCTCCAGGGACCAGCGGGCTTAAACAGATGCGGTGACCGGGGAGGGCAGATTTCTCGGTTGGTGTGGGACCACGCAAATAGGGGGTTCTAGGCCCATTTCTGCTCCTGCTGTGCTGTGTGACCTTGACCAGGCACTTCACCTCTTTGTACCTTCGTTTCCTCTTCTGCAAAACAGATATGAGAACCTTTTCAGTGCTCGCTCTGAGCAGCTCAGAAGAGACGGTGGAGAAGTGAGAGATGTCATGGTTCTGACGATGATTATCCAACAAACATCTGGCCCTCTCCACATCTCCTCCCTCCATCTCCTCACACCCCCTGGCTTACTGTCCTCTCTCTTGGCTTCTCTCTTTCTGCCGCGTTTTCCTGAAGCCTCTTTTTAACCCCCATCTCCAGAAGCACCTCAACAATGTCAGTGGCTGAGGCTGTGCTCAGAGGCAGGTCCGCAGGATGCGCGAGAAACGGCCGGCAGGATGGCCCTGCCGGGGGTGTACAGGGGGCCTGGGGCCGAGGGCCCAGCACCCAGTCTTGGCCACTAAGCGAGTGAGGCCGAAGGCTGGGTTTAAGAAGGCAGAGAGACGAGGCACGCGGGCAGGGCCACTCCTTTCCTTCACCGCGGGACGAGAGCCTGGCTTTTAGGCTGCAGCCCTTCCTTCTCATGTCCTCTCTCTAGTTCCAACCTTGCAAGAAGTCTATTCAATTAGCCCTGGCTGCTTCTCTCATTTTTTTCCTCCCAGTTTCCAAACAAGCCCTCGGTGAACATCATCGAAGCATGACTGCCCGTCTGCAGGGAAAAGGATTTCATTTTTCTTCTCTGCTGTCCCCGGGTCCATGGGCACCCGGACGGGGAGGACTGCGGATGGGGGGAGGCACAGCCGGCCGCACCGTTGGCACTCTTCCCCATCCTAGTCTGCTGAAGGAAACCGAACTGTGAACCCAAAATCTGCAAAAAATAAGCCACAAAACTAAAAGGCCTGGCCCCATTCTGGAAAAGGCAAAGCTGCACGAGACACAGCCTTCTTTCTGCCTCCTCGCCTCTTCTGGACTGGCTTCCTCTTTGAGACAATGCACAGAGCTCCCGGGAGATGACAAGCACCTAGACTGACTTCAGCTGTGTCTTTCAGACTGAGAGCCTTCAGGAAAGCCACAGGGCAGGAGCACGGCTGCCAGCAAGCCTTTCCTGGATCCAGCCATCAAGGACTTGCGGTGTGATGCACAACTTTGCGAGTGTGTAAGATGTTATGTTTTGTCTCTTTGGAAAATGTGACGGAAGGGCTTCACTCCAGAGGGCAGAGGAATTCCCCAAGCTGGTTGCCCACAGCCTCTGTCTTCTTTGGCCCTTATTTTGACCCTTAACATAATTAGTCTGCAGTCTTAAGAAGACAAGGTAGGAAAGAGACCTGGACGGTACTGGCCCCATTTCTTTAGGAAGAGTCTTGGAATTGTGACAATGTTGGCTTACATGACTGAAAAGGTGTGTCCACATGGGACATCCTGGGGGCTGCTAAATCACCCGCTCTGGAATGGAAGCTGCTAGAAGGCAGGCCTGAGCCATTTACCACAGACAGAGCAGCCCTGGCCTCTGGGGTCTCCATATCTTGCCATCTCATCCAGGGTTCTGTGAAAGCTACCCAGGGTCCTCATGTCCTTCCCTAGAGCCTGAGTGGTGTGAGGTGACAGGTCTCTCTCTCCACTGCCCCTTTCTGGCAAACAAAACAAAACAAAACAAAAATGGTGCTTGACAGGGGAAGGCAGACTCTTCCCTAGGACTGCAAGTTACAGCCGCTGAATGCCTGCGTGGGAAGAGATGGGCCTCTGCGTCTTCCATTGGTGGCTAAGGACGGGCATGTGGGAGGACCACACCTAGCACAAGCCTGGCACACAGTAGGCGCTCAGTGAATACCTGCTGAACTGAATGGTAAGAGCAGTGGCCCCCAAGCCAGAGAGCTGAAAGCCATCACCCAAAGACCGGCCCCACCATCCGGTCTATAAGAGCTCTCGTGGCTAGGCCAGCCACTGCTCTGCTTCGCCCTGGTGCGGCAGCACAGGGAGGGAGGAGAGACAGGGCGAAAGGCAGATGTCAGCAATACTAAGGGCTTCCTCATGGGAGGGCATGAGGCTCCACTCATTGTCTTGTGACTTCCATCCCTGCTGAATGGGACTGCAAGGCCAAGGCTGCTTAGGGGAGAGGTCCTTACCTCTGATTCAGTTAGAGCAATAACCTCTTTTTAAATGTAAAATAAAAGACAAATGAAAAGGCACATCCTTGTCTTCTGGTAAATGCCCAAATGTTGCCCTCTTTTTCTGGCAATTGGCAGCAAGTCAGGATGTGTGGAGGAGGGAGTCGGTTCTCTCTCTCTCCATTTTGGCCTGCAGCTTCTTAGGGACATGCCTGCCAGCCAAGCTGGAGTTGGAAGGGAAATCTCGAACAGATGGGGGTGCACGTGTAGGAGGAGAAAATAGCTGCTCCATCATCCCATTACTGAGGCCCCCAAATCCACGCTCGGGCTGCCTCATCGCCTAGGTATGCAGGCTGGTGCTCAGTTTTTAAAACAAAGGGTTTTCCCCTCTGGGCAGCGCTGGGTGTTTTCCCCGACCCGAAGGAATGTGGTTCTTGTTTCTCCCCAGGGTGAGGAGGGGAGCGGAGAGGAGCTGCGGAAGCGGCCTGCTGCAGCGCAGTATTCCCAGCTTGCTGTTTGGGGCTGTCCAAGGAACATCACGATGAGCCCAAACAGCAGGCTGAAAGGTGGAGTCATGATGCCATTAGCCAATGAGCAAACTGGTAAATGGGACACCTCAGATACTTTTTGTCCAGAGCCAGCAAGAGCTTGGAGAGAAAATGTCAGGTGAGCAGGACTTAGGGTAGACGTTCTGGAAGGTTCCAAGAGGAGGAAGACAGGTCTTGAAGGCTGGGTGGGAAAGTGGAAATCTATTAGCACTCAGAACTCTAACCCCAACCTGAGAGACAGGTACCTGCCAAGGCCTGGGTCCTGTGTACCTGTCTAGTGCCTTGTGGTGGAGAAGCCCCTAAGTCGGCATCAGGTAAATACAGATTGCTGTCAGTGGTCAGGAAGGCACTGCTAAGGGGAATTTAGCAGGGCCTGCAGTACTTCGGCTGAGGGTCTGAGGGGGAGGGGAGACGATTGGACACTTCTGGTTTAGAAAAATTTACCCCATTCTCTTTAGTTACCTCCCTAAAAACCCCACGTTCTACGACTGACCAGCCGCCATTGCACGGTAAACCTACAGCTATGACTTGGGCTGGGGTCCCCTCTTCACCACACTTAGATCCGCAGATTCGTCACAGCTTGGGACGGATGTAAGCAAGTTCTTGCAGACGGAGACCTGACCCGCAGGCCACGCAGGGCCTGTGGGAGAATGTTGGACAATGCTGGACGGAGGGCAGAGAACCTGCCTTGTCACCACGTGACCTCTCAGGCCAGTTACTTCTCTGGGGGGTGGTTTCCTTATGTGTCAAAAACAAAAAGGGTAAGAACGAGAAGAGGGAAGCCCCAGGGTCTGGGAGAGGAAGGACCATGAGTGTTTCTGTGGGGCAGGAGTCCTTTGCTCTTTCTGACCCTGTCCCTTCAACCCAGGCTTTTCAGGGTGGCCGCCTCTAGAATCCATGGTAAGCTAATTCAGCCCTTTTACAAAAATATGTAATATTGCACCACTCCAGTCACGTGATGTTTCAGACTGCTGTTATTTCTCACCCTCTTTAAACCTATTTGACAGTTTTTGGATTTCGCTTTTAAGTGGCCTCCAAGAACGAATTGCTTCCATAAATGGGACACGGCCCCGGCCCCGCTCCAGCCGCACCAAGCTCCATCAGTACAATGTTCCCAAACCCTCAAAGTGTCATTGGAAGCTAAGTTGAAGGAGCTCCTCCTATACCAATAGTTCCTTAATGAGAACGATAGTGATTCAGGACTACCAAGTGGAGTGTGTTAAAGCTTGTCCCCAAGAGATCACATCCCACCCCCTTCTCAGTGGGTGCTGGGGAAGGTCTGGTTTTCTGTCTGTGGCATGTTCCAGTTGTCATCGGACAGGACAGGTGGAGAGGACTGACAAGGCAGGAGCTTGTTCATTAAGGAATTCCACTGCTGACCAGCTGATACTTCCTGTGACAAGTGGAAATTTTTTTCCTGACAGGTGCCCTGACATACAAAGCAAGCATTCCCTAGAACCAGCTTAGGAATTGTTTGCTCTGAGAAAAGCAGGACAACACTGAGAAAAGCAGGGAACTCTGCTTTCTAGTTTTAGGTGGTTGGGTTTTTTTTCTTCCTGTAAAAGCTCAAAATAGGCTAGAGAATGACCCCATTCCTTTGAGAGAAGGTCCATTTCTCCTCCCCCTCAATTTCCTATAACATAACATGAACTTAGGGTAAAGGACATCATCACTTCAGAGAATGCAGCCTCGTCTCTGAAACCTTTGATGTCTGCAGTGACACGGTGCTAAAAAGGAAATAAGCAACTCCCTGGACAAGGGATCTCCACCTGACAGAAACAAAATGGATATGTATCAAACAGCTGAGTGTTTAGCAAATTTATATTGAAGCTTTTGCCTGGACTATACAATATCCACTAGACAAAACTTACGCTAACAGCAGGACAGAGAGCCTGTCCCAACATGTTGCTACTTATTTCCTCAGCATGAGGGGAGATTTTAAAAGCATTGGCTAATATAGGTGACAAGCTATTACTGCCTTCATCCTGTCTCCTGGGGCAAGTCTAAGAAGCTTAGGCTCACAAAAGGGATCGAAGGAACGTCGTGTCTCCCACAACTACCCACGCTTAATGCCACCTTCATCCAAGTTCCAGGAGCAGTCAGTTTCTGGAGAAGCTGGATTAAGAACAACCATCAATTCTGTATGATCAATTCTGGTTTCCCACATCCCTTTTATTTATTTTTGAGACAGAGAGAGTCAGAGCATGAACGGGGGAGGGGCAGAGAGAGAGGGAGACACAGAATCGGAAACAGGCTCCAGGCTCCGAGCCATCGGCCCAGAGCCTGACGCGGGGCTCGAACTCACGGACCGCGAGATCGTGACCTGGCTAAAGTCGGACGCTTAACCGACTGCGCCACCCAGGCGCCCCACCCACATCCCTTTTAAAGGGAGAATGTCCTGGGATGGCTCAGCGTCCTCCTTAATCAGCAATGGCTCGGGAGAGACTGATATAGAGGTCAACCATATAGCTGTGGGAAGGACTGTAAGGCAGCGCTTGTGTGATGGGGCTGAGCCGTCTCCCCCTCTGCAAAAACAGCACAGTGATATTTCAGGCTTTCTCTATGTCAGGCTCCTGACATGCACTATATGTAGCTGCAGATCCCAATCAATTTCAACATTTCTGAACTGCTGGAACGCCTTTCTCAACACTGTAATTTACCCTCAAAAGAATAGGGAGCACGCACCCTCGCCTCCCCAGTACCACAATCTACTAACTGCCACCCCCGCCCAGACCCCACTAACCTACCCACGCAAAAGAGGAAGGAACCCTCCTTCAAAGCCTGCAACAGACGGCTACAGTACATATGCCACGACAAGAACTTTTATTTCTTTTTAATGACATTAAACACAACTGCTACAAGGGAAAAAACATGATAAAGAGGAGGCACCAAACTTCAGTTTCATAATTGATCCCGACAACTCAAGTAAATCAGGCCTGTGTTAGATGCAAAACTACAGGTTATTTCAGGCTCTTAAAAGTAAACTATGTAAACAGCACATTTTTACTCTTTGTCAAGACCCCTGTGGTGAGAAGGCCATCATGAACGAAGAAAGCTAGGTAGGCAGTTAAATGCACATAACCGTCACTCCAATAAAACAATACAGCAAGAACTCATCACCAAATACTAGTCTGAGAGGCCAGCACCACATAGGAGATATGCAGCTTTAAATACAGATTAAAACTCCAGATTTTACCCACCACCATCTTTAAGGCAAACATGCCTGATAATGAGTTTCTTTGGCTTTGTTTTTTTCTTCTTAAAGAATACCATGTTAACCGCTAAAGAACAGTTCTCTCCTCCCCCAGTCCAACAGATTTAATTAAGCTGCTAAAGCTTTGGAAAAACAGAATTATTTGAGCAAAGAGGAAATGTGATTGTCACATTTTCTGGTTAACCCGTCACTCATTTGATTTGGCAAAGGCAAGGCTGCCATTACACATTCAGGCTTACACCCTCTTGTACCAGGAGTGCAGGAACATGAGCCTAAGCGAAATGCTGTCCCTTCACTCCTTGGGCCGACTGTGGAGAACCAGACAGCCACAGTGCTAGTTACTCCAGCTACAATTAATTTTTATTATGCTGTGGTTCCAAAGGTGGATGTCTGCTCGTCTCACTCCATCATGCTAATTTAGGGAAATCTGGAGAAGTGACTGATTGAGTGAATGTCCATTATGCCAACTGAAATCGATTTTGACTCTTGGCTCTGAACAGAACTTCTTTGCATCTGGTTCCAGAATCTAAACCAAATGTCCAAGGAAGAGACTCCTCACCTGGATAAAAACAGTAAACACTTAGTGGCACCCATCTAAGGTTACTGGTGGCTTGAATGACTGAACTTTTCCCAAGTCGTTTTCTAAAGCCGGGTAGGCTGTTTAAGATGAGTGCAGAGATGGGCCGATGGAACAACAAAAGCAGAAAGAGGCAGCTAGCCTGGTACCACAGGCTGCGCCACAGCGACTATGCCCAGCCTCCACAGAGCGTGAACAGCAGTGTGAATGCCGGACTGCAAAATCTCCCCAAAGAGGTCTAGAGCTGGCTGTATAGAAAGAATGACGAACTCCTTGACATCCATTAGGCTGCACAAAGTCTGTCCACTTAAGGTAGAATACCAAAGCTGAAGGTCAGGTAATGCTTTCGTGCACAGGCTTAATCACAACTCATTAGACCCACATTATCAGTTTTGTCAAGCTGTGTATCAGAGGTCTGACCAAACGAGATGGTAACATCCGGAAGCTAAAGGCACCTCTTGTTAACTACTCATGGAGACAACAGAGTGCCTCTCCAGAGTCTCTCCCACAGGATGATGGACTCACTGACTAACACATCAACTCACACTTGAAGTTGGGGTTGAGCAGATGAAACTGAAAACCAACTCACACCTCAGTAGGACTGGTTTGCTGGCCTGTCCTAGAGTGAAGCCTCTGGGTGGGAAGCTCTTTGATAAAGAGAGCAGGGAGGCTGCTCTTAAGAGGCATGTCTATGTCTAACAGGATACAGGAGCACACCAACAGAACTTAAGGAGCATAGTGGTCACTGGGGAGAAAGAAGGCAAATCCTTGAGAAAAGAAGAGAAGACAATCAGTCTCAAGACCACAAATCAACAAGGGTTAGTCAGCAGTCTTCTGTCAGAGTTGAGATGTGTAACATTTGTAAACCTATTGTGCAAAACAAATTTAATGAAGAATGGGGGCAGGGGGCAAAGAAAATAAATAAATAAAGGAGGCTAGTAAGTACAAAAAAGAGAGAAGATTTACACTTTTAATTTGTCCCTTCCACAGGATTTTTGTCCTGCTCCGTCCTACTTCAGATGTGCTGGATTACCGACTTTAAAATACTGACAGGTATTCAGAGATTCAAATAAAAAAGTAAGAGGGGTTGTTAAAAGTGACTTACATCCACTTATAAGTCATTAGCAGTAATTAATGCTGGCTTGCAGCCTGGTAATCTCTTCCTTACAGGAGATTAGAAGATGATTTCTTTTGGGCACCAGAAGTAGACTTCACCTCTGTGCAGAGGTGGGTGCTTTGCCTGAGCCTAGGGATTCTGGCTTGATGCTGGCTTTCAATTAGTGGTCACCTTCAATTTAAATAAAAAAAAAAAAATAAAAACTTAACAGTGCTTAAACGCATGCACACAGACAAACAAGAAGGACGTTATACAAAAAAATTTCAAGTCAGCAACGGGAATTTCCAAAAGGTGGCAAGTTCTTTAAATAAAAATCTTGTGAAAAATAAAATTCAAAATCTACAAAGCACAAAAGAGCAGAAGATGAGCTGCTGCTCCGAACAGGACCTGGAACAGGACCCTGGATAGAGACCTTCACTGCTGATGGGGTGAGACAAATGGACTCGGTGGGAAATCTGGGAGACGCTGGAACCGATGGTGGCTTCGCATGTTCCTGTCAACCCACTGAGTCAGACTGTATCTTTGCAGAGGTTTCTGTCGGAACCGAGCATAGTTTCTATCAGGAGAAAGGGAAAATAAAAACAGGAAAAATGAGTGTTTCGGCTGGAATGGCTATTTGTACACCAAAAATGGCCTAGGCAACTATTTGAAGAGTATCTTTACTTTTGGATAGCAGATACTAATTTTACATTTCAATCCTCACAATTTTAGAAACTTTGTACTATTTTATTTATATGAAAGTCACAATGTAAGTGCTATTTCCTTCCAACTCCCAAAGCCAAATTGCCACATAGGTATTATGGTGATATATGCCACATACACAAATGTTAAGAAAACCTAATACATAATGTATAATAACACTCAAGTAGGCAAAAAAAAATTCTCTCCCTCAGGAAACATTTAGAACAGGATCTGTATTTCACTGCATCATGCTTGTACCTCCAACAGGACCTCACTGTCTGACACAGCTCAAGGTTGCTCAGGACTCAGCAGTTAAAATTAGAATAAAATTCCCAGAGAAGGTAAGTCATCATGTGAGTATCACATTGCAAGTTTGGAGACTGAATAATTAATAGCACGGACTCAAAGTTTCTTGAGATTCTCCTTTACTCACCCCCAGTCTTTTAGGCTGTACTTCTGAAAAAGACCCTGTGTGATAATCTGAGCTCATTCTCAACCCCAGCTCTTCCTAACAACCACCTGGGAAGCTTTTTAAAGGTTGAGATTCTTGCACTACACCCCCACCCCAACCCCTGACTTAATGATTTAGAATCCCTTGAGTCAGGGCCTGGACATCTGTATTTTTAGACATCTCCACAGGTGATTATGAGCAGCCAGAACTGAAAATAATGATAACATCTTATGACATTTATCTGGCCCTATATGCAAGTACTTGCTGAATTCTGTAAATACCTCACCTCATTTAATGCTGATAACAATCCTGCCAGAAAAGCCTCTCATTAATATTTTGTACAGGTAAGGAAACTGAGTCTCAGGTTAAATAACTTGCCCAAGGTCATAAAGTGGAGTAAGTACAAGAGCCTGGATCTGAATTCATACCTGTCTCCAGAGTTCATCTGATAACCATTACACTGCCCTGTCTTTCTGAGATTTGCTATCATTTTGGCAACTAGAGAGGAAACGCTGAGCATAAAGGCCCTGGGGTGGGAACACGTGTGACATATTAGAAAAATAGCAAGGGAGCCAGTGTGACTAGAACAGAATGAGCAAGGGGAAGAGTAGTAGGAGATGAAGTTGGTGAGCTAACCATGTCAGGCCATGGTCTTTATAGTGGACTGTGAGGGTGGGAAATGTGAGATGGAAAGTTTTGAGCAGAGAATCTGAATTTCTTTGGCTGCCGAGTTGAGAATAGTAGATGGGCAAGGGCAGAAGCAGGGAGACCATTTAGAAGACCTGCAACAGTCCAAGTGAAAATGATGAGAAATGGTCAAGTTTTGGATATACTTACAGGATTTGCTAATGGACTGAATATGGGGTGAGAAAGTCAAAGATGACTCCAAAGTTTCTGTAACTGAATCAAAGTCACTGAATCGATGTGTAAAACCACCCTGCATCAAGAATCCAGAAGATTTCAGAACAGAAAGACCCTTGGACGTCAATTAGTCCAACATACTAGTTTTACTGATGTGAGGACCAGAGGAATGGAGTGACTTGGTCAGAATCATACATCTGGTTATAAACTGCAAAGCTAGTACCCGACCCCGCGTTTCCTGGATTTCAGTCCAGTTCTTACTCCACTATACTCTACCGCTTCTTTTCTACCTCTGGAATTATACAATTACACCCAATTCCCCACCGCATTCCTCCCGTGGCCAAATTCTACCGTTTTCCCCCTCCTCCTCATCACCCACTCACCGCATGGTGAGGTCCGAAGGATGCTGCCATTTTGGGTTTGGCACATGATGAACTTGATCCATCAAGGCGTACAGTTCCCCCAAGGCACCTGTGACACAGAGGGATCGTGGTTAGGAAGCAGCTCAATGAACTACCATATCAGTCTAGGTCAAAGCCCGTGCTTTCAGGGAAAGAAAAAACAGGCACTGATCCTAATACTATCTACGATTATCACAAGCAGTCAGCACAAAAACTATAAGCCAGAGAGGGAAGCTCGCTCTCAGATGGTGGTGGTGATGACGATGACGACGACGACGATGATGGTGATGATGATGATGACGATGCAGCAGCGGCAATAATGACAGCCACCATTCGTTCATTCAACATTTATCAGCTCCTATAGTGTGTGAGGAACTTTACTGGTCCCTAGAATATGGTAGTAGACAAGACACTACCTGCCCTCAATTAAGTTTATATAAGGAGACAGGCAATTCCAAAATTTGTGATACGTGCAGTGACAGGAGAAACACAGGCTGCTATGTGAGCACAGAGACTGGAGGGTGGAGGTTTGCGCAAGCCCTCTCCAGAAGTAAACTACAAGCAGGGATCAAAAGGATCTCTAGAAGTTAGTGAGGCAGACAGGGGTAGAGGTGGGGGTGTCCAAGAGAAATAGCTAATACAAAGGCTCAGAGATACAAGACAGCAAAATACATTCAAGAAACGAGAGAAGTTGGGGCACCTGGGTGGCCTAGTCGGTTAAGTGTTTGACTCTTGGCTCAGGGTCATGATCTCATTCATGGTTTGTGAGTTCAAGCCCCACATCGGGCTCTGTGCTGATAGTGCAGAGCCTGCTTGGGATTCTTTCTCTCTCCCTCTCTCCACCCCTCCCCCGCTCATGCTCTGTTTCTCTCAAAAATAAATTAATTATGGAAACCAATTTGACAATAAATTTCATATATTGAAAAAAAGCTGGAGAAAAAAAAATTAATTAAAAAAAAAGAAAGCTGAGAATAGAAGGCAGGTGGGGCCTTTTTGCTAAACAAGAAAAATTGCTGGAGGCAATTTCTCAACCATCTGGGAGACTGGCAAGGTGCTATGCGCTTTACATACTATCTTATGGAGATAGATGTTACTAAAACATCACTTCGGAGGTGGAACCTGGGTAGCTCAGTCGGTTAAGCGTCCGACTTCAGCTCAGGTCATGATCTCATGGTTCACGAGTTTGAGCTCCGCGTCGGGCTCTGTGCTGACAGTCAGAGCCTGGAGCCTGCTTCGAATTCTGTGTCTCCCTCTCTCTCTCTGCCCCTCCCCCACTCGTGCTCTGTCTCTCTGTCTCACAAATAAATAAACATTAAAAAAGTTTTTTTAAAACATCACTTTGGAGATGGGAAACTGTGGCTTGGTGAGGTGGACTTGCTTTAAATGCTCATTAAACCGATCTCAAAACTGGCTCCTGTTTGACTCTATGCTTTTCTGATAATGCTAATTTTGCACTTAGGGGAAGCTCACAAAAGCAGAAATTATGATTAGAGACAATAAAATAATTTCCCTTGACCAGTGGTTCTCAAATTTTAACATGCATCATAATCAGCCAGAAGTATTATAAAACTGATAGCTGGGCCCAACCCCAGACTTTCTGATTCTGTAGGTCTGGAGTGGGACCTGAGAATCTGTATTTCTAATAAAGGCCTAAGTGATGCTGAGGCTGCTGGCCTGGGAACCACTCTTTGAAAACCACTGCCCTAGACGGTACAGACTTTTCTTTCGGCCAGTTTACATACTTCTCATTGCCTTCATTGTGCTCTCAGAAACCGGAAGCAGTTTAAGCTACAGCCCATCTTTTCAAGTTCTGATAAAAGATATTTACTTAACTTTTAGGATGAATCTAATTTATTTGAAGCCTCAAGAAGCCAAGCTATGTAGAGAAAGTATATACTTTGAAGTTAGGCAGACTTAAATTAAAATTCCAATCCAGCCACTACCTATAAGACCCTGAACAAATCATTTCACTTCTAGGCCCACTTGACCCATTTATGAAATATGGACAATAATATGTAGCATGAAGTTGAATATTAGGAATACAGCACATAAAAACTTAGCATATTGCCTGGCACAAAGCTGTAAGTGGTAACTATTGTTATTAAGGTGTTACAGCCACAGGCCTATGTTAGTTTGCAAAGACTCTTCAAATCATGGGACAATCAATCACCTCTCTGTAAGGAAAAATGTTTATTAAGTGGATCAGTCTACACATAAACTCAGATATGTGTTACAGCACTCAGCAGAAATTCTCTAACCATAATGAGATGATACTTTTCAGGAAAAATTTATAGATTCATCACAAGCTTCTGTGCAGTTAAAATTAAAAAGTACAACCAAGGGTAAAAGAAGACAACTGACAAAATGAAAAATATCTCTGAAACACATATGGCAAAGTTTTAATGCCCTTATTCTACAGAAGTAATCTCCTCATAATGAAAGAGGTCAAAGGACATAAATAGGCAATTCACCAAAGTAATACAAGTGATCAGTAAACAGAATGAAAAGATGTTCAATCTCACTAATATGGGAAGAAAACATATGAATCTCACTTCTTGAGAAGGAAATATAAACCAGAAAAGAGTTTCTCCTTTAAGAAGGGAAGTAGCTTTAGATTAGAAAATCCCTTGCCTGCTGGATGTTAAACTAAAATCAAAGGTCTCAATTCAAATTGCCTTTCCCATATCCCACTGTCACATCCCAGCACCCCATCCTTCTAGGCCGGCAAAAAAAAATGTCTCTGTGAGGGGAAAAATCAGCTTTGAAGAATTTCAAGATATGTTTTTCCTGCCAAAGTATCATCAAAGGATGGCTGGCAAGATACGGGTATTGTGGCGTCCAATCTCAAAATGGAACAAGATTATCTGTGGACCATGTCCTTCAGTTCACTCATCTCTTACCAGCTACAGCCTATAAAACTATCCTGATGACGGAGGCTAAAGATATGCTATAAGCCTCCTATGAAGAAACCCATTTACTTTTGGGGTACCTGGGTGGCTCAGGTCATGATCTCATGGTTCGTGGGTTCGAGTCCTGCATCAGGCTCTCTGCTGCCAGCATGGAGGAGCCCACTTTGGATCCTCTGTCTCCCTCTCTCTTTGCCCCTCACACACATGCACGCACTTGCTCTCTCTCTCTCAAAAATAAATAAACATTACAAAAAAAACAAAAAACCTATTCACTTTAAACTAAAAGGAGGAAAAATTGGTCGATTAAGCTCAAGGCTTCAAGTATTAAACTGCTAGGAGTCAAAATCTAGCAGTAGCAACTTACATATAGCACTCACCATGTTATTGGACATTGTCCTATGAGCTTAATATATATATATATTTTTTTTTTTTTAATTTTTATTTTATTTTTATTTTTTTTGATGTTTCTTATTTTTGAGAGAGAGAGAGAGACACAGACAGAGCGTGAGCAGGGCAGGGGCAGAGAGAGAGAGGGAGACACAGAATCTGAAGCAGGCTCCAGGCTCTGAGCTGTCAGCACAGAGCCCAACCCGAGGCTCAAACTCATGAACCACGAGATCATGAGCTCATGACCTGGGCCAAGGTTGGACACCTAACCAACTGAGCCACCCAGGTGCCCCAAGCTTTACATATATTAACTCATTTGTTCCTTATAATAATCCTATGAGGTATTTTCCCCATTTCACAGATGAAGGAACTGAGACACAGAGAAGTAATTTTCCCAAGGTCACACAGTTAGTAACAGCCTGAATAACAATATAATACCATCGAGTTGAGTTTCCTTACAATTTTTTCTGGGACTGACATTTCACACTGGGGATTAGAAAGCAAGAATCCTACCACAATATGTGTAGTTGCATACTCATTACCTCACACAGTGGTAAGTAAACAAGGGCTCAATAATCAGGTCTCAGCTCATGCACCAACAAATGTTAGTTTTCCTTAGCACTAAGAACTTACTGATGGACTATGGGAACATTAATTATTAATAAGACTTAATGATCTAGAGATAATGAAAACTACATTTATCAAGCATTTATTATGTGCCAGGCACTTTGCTAACAGCTTTGCATGTACCCTATCATCTAATCCTAACCACCACATGGGGCAAATACCATGATCTCCATTTTATTCGTGATTAAACTGAAGCCTAGAAAAGATACTCATCTATCATCTAGTAAATGGGAGAGCCAGGATTCAAACCCAGGTGGAGCTAATAATCCAAAGAACCTTATTTCAGCTTATAGCTTCTATCTCTTCTTCCAAATTTAGAGATGCTAACAAGAATGGAAATGTTTGAATTTTCTCTTCACAGTCTCTAACAGATGGGCTTTCTTGGACCAACAATCAGTACCATGGGTTTATTTTAAGTTGTGGCTAAAAGGTGGTGAAGACTGTCCTTTGTTTTGTGCCTAAGAATGAAATTCATCTAAGAATGAAAGTAAGAGGGGGGCGCCTGGGTGGCGCAGTCGGTTAAGCGTCCGACTTCAGCCAGGTCACGATCTCACGGTCCGTGAGTTCGAGCCCCGCGTCAGGCTCTGGGCTGATGGCTCAGAGCCTGGAGCCTGTTTCCGATTCTGTGTCTCCCTCTCTCTCTGTCCCTCCCCCGTTCATGCTCTGTCTCTCTCTGTCCCAAAAATAAATAAACGTTGAAAAAAAAAAAAATTAAAAAAAAAAAAAAAAAAAAAGAAAGTAAGAGGAAAAAACCCTAACATTTTGGGAATTAGATAAACAGTCCGTCTAAACCTTAATCTATAAATATATCGATGACTAGTTTTGGTGGAAATCCAGTCTAATACCTGTCCTTAGTAAGTTAGGTCAATCAATTGTTAGAAAGGAGGAGGAATGGAAGATGCTGAGTGCTTGCTATGCTGATGGCCCTCCTGAAATCTTAGATTCACACCTTATACATGACCCTGTTTAATTCAGTGTGGCACATGACCCAAGAACAGAGAATCTCTCAGCTGGCTAAGGACCTAAAGAGCTGGCCTGGCACCAATAGGTCTTTAAGTAAATCAGTCAGACACTCTCCTTTGGAATGTGAGTGCGAGCTTTAGTAATGAAAATGAGAGAGAACACACAGGCAGGGCTCCAGGAGAGAACAGACACGTGAGACAGCTAATAGAAGCACTGGTCACAGAGAAAGAGAAGTATGAGAATCACTGAGTCAGTAAGGAAAACCTGGACACGGAACAAAGGCACCTGTTTCTGGGGGACATGGGGCCTGGATCTACGGCTGATTCTTTCTCCTATGAGAACTGGCTATATTGTTGAGTGTCTAATCTTCATCTTCTCCTGTAAATCCTTAAACTCCAATTACTTAAAGGCAATCACAAGGTCTCTATTCCTTGCAATAAGAAAAAAAAAAACCTAATACAGGAAAGGGAATGAAGAGCAAAAGAACAAAATGTGCTATATGGGTGCAGGCTACTGCTTTTATAAGTACATTAATAAAATAGGAATAAAAAGGAAAAAGACATTAGTGAAAAACAAGAATGCAAATATGTCACCTCTAGGTCAACAAAACTGCGATGATCTACTGCAAATCTTGACTGATTTCCTTGCAGACAGGGCAAAAAGCAAAAGAAAGAAATAGGAATTATTATATATTATGTATTATATAACTCATTTTTGAAGTGATGTGTTAGGTAGGGGATACTAAGTGATATAGGAATGTCCTTGACAGTAATGCCAAATGCAAAATCAGAATTTACATAACCATTGCTGCTTGTGATCTCCAGGAAAAATCAAAGCAGAGACTTCTAGGCATGATGAATGGGCTTACCTCCTACTGTGAGCCAACTAGAAACTGGGCAAAATATATGAAACAACTGTTTTCAGACTGCTCAGAATCTTGATTCCCAAGAAGGGAAACCACTGAGGTGCACCTTGAAACTTCTTGTGAGTCTCGGAGTCTGTAACTTTTCAAAATAAAAAGTTTAAAATGAAGGCAAAACACTCTGTAAATAAACAAAAGCAAAGAGACTTCCTCACCAGCAGACCTACACTACAAGAAACTAAAAGTTCATCAGGAAAAAGGAAAGTAACAGATGGAAAAGAATCAAGAGCACTGAAAACAGTCAGTATGTGAGTAAATAGAAAAGACTTTTTCTCATTTAAAAAAGTCTTTCAAAAATAACTGTTTAAAATAAAAATAATGTGTTGGGGCACCTGGGTGGCTCAGTCGGTTGAACATCCAACTTCGGCTCAAGTCATGATCTCACGGTTCAAGAGTTCAAGCCCCACATCAGGCTGGCTGCTGTCAGCGCAGAGCCTGCTTTGGATCCTCAGTCCCCCTCTCTCTCCCTGTCCCCCTGCTCACGCTCTCTCAAAAATAAATAAACATTAAAAAAAAAAAAAGGAAAAATAATGTGAAGAGTTAAATATATATATACATATATATATATATATATATATGTATATATATATGTACAGTATATAAAAACAATTGCATAAAAAAACAGACTGGAGATTTGGAAGTATATTGTTATTAGGGCTTTATGTGTTAAGTGGTGGATTATTTTGAAGATGGACTGATAAGTCAAAGATGCATATTGTCAACAACGGAATCACAGCTCTCAAAGTGTGTCTAAGAATCCCTGGGAGTCCCTCAATACCCTTCTGAGGCTTAACGAGGTCAGAATGATTTTCATAATAACACTAAGATGTTATTGTCTTTTCCACTTGCATTTCCACTGCGTAGGGTGCCTGTGTAAGGTGGCTCAGTCAGCTGAGCGTCCAGCTCTTGATTTTGGCTCAGGTCATGATCTTAGGTGGTGAGTTGGAGCCCCTATCAGGGGATTCTCTGTTTGCCCCTCCTCTGCTCTCTCTCGTGCGTGTGTGCACTCTCTCTCAAAATAAATAAACATTTTTTAAAAAGTGTACTGTGGAGTTCTCAAGAGGCTGTACGACATGATTTAGAGTGCAGAACCACAAGTGAGGATCTAGCAGTCTTCTGTTTAGCCAGGCATTAAAAGAGATTTGTAAAATGTAAATCAATGCCATTCCTTTCCCAAAATTTTTGGTTTCATTTTCAAAAAGTCATTTTTAGAGGCACCTAGCTGGCTCAGTCAGTGGAGCCTGCAACTCTTGATCTCAGGGTCATGAGTTGAAACCCCATGTAGAGGTTACTTTTTTAAGAAAGTTATTTTTATTTATTTATTTTTTAAATGTTTATTTATTTTTGAGACAGAGACAGAGAGAGACTGTGTGGGGAAGGGGCAGAGAGAGAGAGAGGGAGACACAGAATTTGAAGAAGGCTCCAGGCTCTGAGCCGTCAGCACAGAGCCCGAGGCAGGGCTCGAACCCACAAATCGTGAGATCATGACCTGAGCTGAAGTCGGACACTTAACCAACTGAGCCACCCAAGCACCCTTACTGCATTTTTTAAAAATGTTTATTTTGAGAGTGGGGGCAGAGAGAGAGATACAGACAGACAGACAGAGAATCCCAAGCAGGCTCCATGCTGTCGGCGCAGAGCCTGACGCGGGCCTCCAACTCATGAACCATGAGGTCATGACTTGAGCCGAAATCCTTAACCAAGTTAACGTATACATTTTACATAATTCCAATGAAAATATCATCAGAATTTTTCCTGGAGCTTAAATTTTTATTATAAAGTTAACTTGGAAGAACAAATAAGCAACAAGTAGTGAAGAAAAAAATGGGGGAATGGGTGCAATGGTGTACATGACAGACTGCTGGCCTTAGTAGATGTAAAAGCATATTATAAGGTCACTATAATTAAAAGGGTATAGCATTCTTCCCTGTATAGACACACTAAAAATAGAAGAGAAAACACTTTAGAAATAGATTCAACCGTATATGAACATTTAATATATAATAATCATGACCTGAACTGAAATCAAGAGACGAATACTTAACTGACTGAGCCACCCAGGTGCCTCCTCCAAAAATTATTTTTAGTAAAAACACATTATTTCTGTTAACGTGCAATGAGTTTATTATCTTAAAATATATTAATAAAAAATAAATTTTCAGTTCTTTTAATATGATTAAGTATAGACAGGTGTAACCCACACAAACAAAAACACTTTTTGGGGTCCTCAATTTGCAAAAGTGTAACTGGGTCCTGAGACCAAAACCTCGTGAGAACTACTACCCTAGAACAACCACGAAAAATAAAACAAAGAGGTATAGAATGGAGATGAAATGGAATACTAAAAAATACTTTAAAAACAACAAAAAAAGGGGACTCCTGGCTGGCTCAGTCAGTGAAGCCTGTGACTCTTGATTTCAGGTCATGAGTTCAAGCCCCATGTTGGGTGTGGATGGAGCCTACTTAAAAAAAAATTTTTTTTTTTATAAATTTTTTTTTTAACGTTTTTATTTATTTTTGAGACAGAGAGAGACAGAGCATGAACAGGGGAGGGTCAGAGAGAGGGAGACACAGAATCTGAAACAGGCTCCAGGCTCTGAGCTGTCAGCACAGTGCCCGACGCGGGGCTTGAACTCACGGACCGCGAGATCACGACCCGAGCCGAAGTCGGCCGCTTAACCGACTGAGCCACCCAGGCGCCTCAAAAAAATTTTTTAAAAATAAAAACTAGCAATAATAATAAAGAGCCTTGAAAAAAAGGTCAAGAAAAGATGAAAGAAAAAACAAAGAACAGATAGACAAACAGAAAACAAGTAACAAGATGGCAGATTTAAAACCAACCATACTGACTGGACTCACACTTAAATTAGAAGACTGAGATTATGAGGGGCGCCTGGGTGGCTCGGTCAGTTAAGCATCCGACCTTGACTCAGGTCATGATCTCACTGTTCATAAGTTCAAGCCCCACATCAGGCTCTGTGCCAACAGCTCAGAACCTGGAGCCTGCTTTGGATTCTGTGTCTCCCTCTCTCTCTGCCCCTCCCCCGCTGGCACTCTGTGTCTCTCTCTCTCAAAAATAAACATTAAAAAAAAAAAAAGAAGACTCAGATTGAGGTGGGGAGAAAAAAAAGCCACACTCAACTATATAGTGTTTACAAGACATCCACAAAGATATGAGGGGCACTGGCTGGCTCAGTTGGAGGAGTGTGCAATTCTTGATCTTGGCATTGTGAGTTTAAGTCCCATGTTGGGGGTAGAGATTACTTAAAAAAAAAACAAAACAAAACAAAAAAAAAACCACATCATGCATACAGTAGTGAAAAGAAAGTTGGAATAGTTAATATGAAACAAAGTGACTCCAAAACAGAATATTAATAAAAATGTAAGTACTGAATGTTGCTAAGAGTAAAAAAAAAAAAGTTCATAATGATAAAGGTGTCAATTTATCAAGACGTGTAATATTCCTATAAGCGTATGCATCCAATAGCAGAGATTCAAAACACACAAGGCAAAAACTGACAGAACTGAAAGGAAAAACATGAAAATCCACAATTAGAGTTGGAGGTATTTAAACACTCCTTTTAGTAAGAAAATCTGTAAGGATATATAATTGAACACCACCAGCAACTAACAAAACCGTACTAAAATGTATAGAACACTCCACCAACATCAGAAATATATATTTTCAAGTGCACAGGGAACATTCACCAAAACAGACCATATGGTGGGCTATAAAAATAAGACTCGGCATATTTAAAAGAAGTGAACTCATACTGAGAATATTCTCTGACCACAACGGGATTAAGCTAGAAATAAGAAGATTGCTGAAGAGTCCCAAATATGTGGAAATTAAGCAACACACTTCTAATTACCCATAGGTCAAAGAAGTAATCACAAGGGAAATTAGAAATTGCTTTGAGCCAAATGAAAATGAAAATATATCAAAATTTGTGGGATGTACCTAAGTAGCACTTAAAGGGAAAACCTATGACTTTAAATGCTTGCAGAAAATAGAAAGGTCTCAGATCAGTGATCTAACCTTCCACATTAAAAAGCTAGAAAACAAAAGCAAATTAAACCCAAAGTAAATGGAAGGAAAGAAACAACAAAGTGTAGAAAAAAATTAAATGTAATAGCCAAAACCAATATAGAACTATGAAACTAAAAATCTACTTTGGGGGAAAAAAAATCAGTAAAACTGACAAACCTTTAACTAGATTGTCCAAAAAAAAAAAAAAAAAAAAAAAAAAAGATAAATTACCAATGTTAGAAATGAAACAGTGACCATCACTACAGATCCTACAGTAATTAAAGGAATCTTTAGGGAAACATTATAAATAATTTTATGCCAATAAACTCATCAACTTAGATAAAATTCCCTATAAGACAAAATTTTAAAATGGACTCAAAGATAAAGAAATTCTGAAAAGCCCTGAATCTTTTACAGCTGTACTTTGACACCTTCTAAAAAGAAAACTCCAGGGTTGGATGGCTTCACCGATACATTCTATCAAACATTTAAAGGAAGAAATGATACCAATCCTACATAAACTGAGAAAACATTTCCCTACTCATTTTATGAAGCCAGTATTACCACAATATTTAAACTAGAGAACAATACAAGAAAAACTAAAACCCAATACTCCTTATTAACAAGACGTAAAAACTGTTAAAAATATTAGCAAACTGAATTAAGGATAATTCATGAAGATCAATGAGTTTATCCAAGGAATGCAAGTTGGCATAAGAGTCAAAAATCAATAAATGTAATACACCATGTTACAGAAAAAAGGAGAAATACCAATATGACCTTCTAAATAAATGCAGAAAATTCAACTAACAAAATTCACCACCCATTCATGATAAAAACTCCAATCAAACTACAAACAGAAGGGGAACTTCCTCAACCAAACTACCAATAGAAGGGGAACTTCCTCAAACCTGAACAAAGGGTATCTATGATAAATATACAGCTAATATCACAGTTAATTTACTAGAGATCCTAGCCAGCGCAATAAGGCAAGAAAAGTAAACAAAAGGCCTATATAGATAGGAAAAGAAGAAACAAGCTGTCCTTATTTGCAGATATTATCATGTTAACACAGATAATCCTACGAGATTTATTAAAAAGTTACCAAAAGTATCAAAACCGCAATAAGATATCACCTCATACCAGTGAGTATCAAAACAACAAAAAATAACAAGTATTGGCAAGGATGTGGAGAATAGGGAACCTTTGTGCAGTATTAGTAGGAACGTAAATTGGTACAACCACTATGGAAATGGTATGGAGGTTCCTCAAAAAATTAAAAATAGAAATACCCTATGACCCAGTAATTCCACAACTGGGTAATTACCCAAAGAAAATGAAAACACCAATTTGAAATGATATATGCACCCCTATGTTTATTGTGGCATTATTTACAATAGCTAAGATATGGAAGCAAACTAACTGTCTATAATAGATGAATGGATAAAGAAGATGTCACACACGTGGGGTGTTGGGTGTCCGACTTTGGCTCAGGTCATGATCTCACGGTCCGTGGGTTTGAGCCCCACATTGGGCTCTGTCCTGACGGCTCAGAGCCTGGAGCCTGCTTCAGATTCTGTGTCTCCCTCTCTGCCCCTCCCCTGCTCACACACTGTCTCTTTCTCTCCAAATATAAACATTAAAAAAAAAGTTTAGAAAAAAAGATGTCTCTCTCTCACACACACACACACACACACACACACACACACACACACAGAGGAATATTAGTCAGCCATAAAAAAGACTGAGATCTTATCATTTGCAACAAAATAGATAGACCTAGATGGTATAATGCTGAACAAAATAAGTCAGAGGACAAATACCATGAGTTCACTTATATATGGAATCTAAAAACAAAACAAACAAAACAAAAATCTCAAAAAGACTCTTAAACACAGAGAGTAAACTGTTAATTGCCAGCAGGAAGGCAGGTGGGGAAATGGGTGAAATAAAGGAGATTAAGAGGTACAAATTTCCAGTTATAAAATAAATAACTCATGGAGATGAGAAGTACAGCATATAGAATATAGTCAATAATATTGAGTAACACTGTATGATGGCAGATGGTGACTACACTTATGGTGGTGACCATCTATTACATTATAAAAAAGCATTAGGATACGGATGAATTTAACAAAATATGTACAATAAAAACGACAAAATGTTATTGACAGAAAAAAAGCTACTGACAGAAATTAAAGAGGCCATAAATAAATGGAGAAATATATCCTATTCACAGGTTAGAAGGCTTACTATTGTTATGATGTCAGTTCTCCCCAAACTGATCTATTATAGATTCAACACAATCCCAATGAAATACCCAACAGGTGTTTTTGAACAAACTGACAAGCTAAAGTTAATTTTTAAGAAAATTATAGAAATCTAAGCAATTTCAAGACTTGCTCTACAGTTATAGTAATCAAGACAGTAGAATATTGGCATAAAACATATATATATATATATATATATATATATATATATATATATATATATATGTATCAAACAAAATAGAGAATTCAGAAACCCATGGAAAGGATAATCTATTCAAAAAATTTAGAACTAAATATTCATATACAAAAAAACCCTTAAGCCTTTGCAGTATAAAACCTACAATAAATAGTACGATCACTTTGCAAAAGTTATACAAACCCTATATGACTCAGCAATTCCATTCCTAATCATTTACCCTGGAGAAATGAAAACACATATCCATACAAAAACCCATATATGACTGTTCATAGATGCTTTATCCATAACAGCCAAAAACTAGAGACACAGATGTCTTTCAACAAGTGACTAGATTAAACTACAGTATATTAATACAAGGAAAAATTCAACGGCAAAAGTATAGAACTACTGATACACATAGCAACATGGATAAATATCTTAAAATTATTCCAAGTAAAAGAAGCCAAACACAAAAGAGCACATACTGCATGATTCCATTTATACGAAACTCTAGAAAAGACAAATCTAATTATAGTGACCAAAAAGAAATCAGTGCTTTCCCAGTGCAGGAGTGGGATAGAGACAAAATGACTGAGATGGAGCACAGGGAAAATTTGGGGGATGGTGGGAATGTTCTATCAATCTTGATTGTTGTGATGATTTAACAGGTGCATAAATTTGTCAAAGTTCAGCAAAAGTACACTTAAAATGGGTGCATTTTAGGGGTGCCTGGGTGGCTCAGTCAGTTAAGTGCCTAACTCTGGATTTTGGCTCAGGTCGACCTCACGGTTTGGGAGTTCAAGCCCCACATTGGGCTCCATGCTGGCAGCATGGAGCCTTGCTTGGGATTCTCTCTCTCCCTCTCTTTCTGCCCCTACCCCACTTGCTCTCTCTAAATAAATAAATAAATAAACTTAAAAAAAAAGCCACTATAAAATGGGTGCATTTTATTGCATGTAAAGTATAGATCAATAAATCTGATTAAAAACACAGGTCAAGGCACACATCCAGAGAAACAGAGATTGACTGCATGAGTTTATCTTCTCCTACTCCTAACATCCCTTACTAAATTAGAAAAAAAAAGACTCAAATAGATGGTCTTAGCAACCATCTAAAGAAACTAGAAAAAGAGCAAATGAAACCCAAAGTAAGCAGGAAAAAAGGACATAGTAAGTATCAGAATGGAAATCAATGAAATAGAAAACAGAAAAATAGAGAAAAATCAGTGAAACAAAAGCTGGATTCTTTTTTAAAGAAGGAATTACATAATAGTGTTCATAAACTTTTAGCCAGACTGATTAGAAGAGAGAAAACACAATTACTGATACCAAGAATGGGAGGATGACATCACTAAAGAAAACTATATAAAAGGCTAATGAGGGAATGTTATTAACTTCCTGCTAATAAATTTAACAACTCGGATGAAATAGTCAAAGTCCTTGAAAGACCACCAAAGCTCACCCAGGAAGAGATACCATTTCTTCTATATAAACTCTTCTGGAAAATTTGAAGAGGTAGAAATAGTTCCTAATTCATTCTTTGAGACCAACATTACTCTGATACCAAGACCAGATCAAGAGATTATAGAGAAGTATAAAACAATACCCCTTATTAAGGCAGATATGAAAATTCATAACAAAATTTTAACAAATCAACCCAATGCTGTCATTATAAGGATAACACCTTAAGACCAAGTGCAGAATGCATAAGACCAGGAATGCAAAACTGGCTTAACATTAGAAAATCAAATAATACAATTCTCAATTAATGGACTTTAAAAACCACAACAACACTGTATGATCATCTCAACAGATGCAGAGGAAGTATTTAATAAAATCCAATATCTATTTCTAATATAACTCTCAACGAGCTATAAATAGGAGAGAACATCCTAAAGTTGATAAAGGGTATCTAAGAGAAACCTAAAATAATAATTAATGGTGAAAGACTAAATGTCTTCTTCCTAAGATCAGCAACAAGTTGCTTGTACTACTTGTATTAAACACTGTACTGGAGGTTCTAGCCAGTGCAATATGGCAAGAAAAGCCAATAAAAAGCATCCATATTGGAAGGGAGCAAGTAAAAATGTGTTTATTTGCTGATGACATGATCACAGATGTAGAAACTGATGCAATTTACCAAATAGGTACCAAAACGAACTAGTGAATTTAGCAAAGCTGCAGAATATAAGGTCAATGTACAAAAATCAACTGAATTTCTATATATCAGCATGAACAATCCTTTGTAAATATGGGAGGATCTGGAATTTATACACTGCTGGTGAGAATATAAAATGGTACAACCACTTTGGGAAATAGTTTGGTAGTTTCTTAAAACAAACAAAAACAAAAAACAGCTAAACATACACCTACAATCTGATCTAATCATTTTACCACTAGATTTTTACTCAAGAGAAATGAAAGCATATCCATACAAAGATTTGTACATGAATGTTCATAACAGCTTTATTTGTAATAGCCAAAATTTGTAAACAACCCAAATACCCATCAATAGGTGAATGGATAAACAAACTGTGGTATATTTATATAATGGAATACTACTCAGCAATGAATAGGAATAAACTATCAAAATGATGAATTTCAAAATAATTATGCTTCAAGAAAGAAGCTAGTATATACTATATGATTCCGTTTACATAAAATTCTAGAAATTACAAACTATAGTGACAGCAGATCAGTGGTTGCCTGGGGAATAAAGGAGTCAAGGAAAGGTAGGAGGGAGGAACTATAAAGAGACACAAAGACAATTTGGGGTGTGGTATGTTTATCTCAATTGCATGAGTTTCATGGGTGTATACAAATGTCAAAACTCGACAAGTTGTATACTTTAAATTTGTGCAGTTTACTAAATTTCAATTATAATAAAAAAGAAACAAAATCTTGAGATAAGAAATTAGTTCACAAATAAGAACAACATAATATGCAAAGGGAACAAAACAGGAAAAGGCTCTCAGAAATCATAAATGTGAATATAAAAATAAAGAAGTCAAGAGGCGTCTGGGTGGCTCAATCTGTTAAGCACCAGACTTGTAGTTTCAACTCAGGTCATGATCTCATAGTTTCATCAGTTTGAGCCCCGCATCTGGCTCTCTGCTGGCAGCACAGAGCCTGCTTGCGATTCTCTCTCTTTCCCTCTCTCTCTGCCCCTCCCCTGCTCATGCTGTCTTTGTCTCTATCAAAATAAACTTAGAAAAAAAAAAAAAAAGCCAGTAAGAAAAAAATATCCCAGCAAGTAGAACACTTTGCATAATATAATGGATAAAGAGAAGACCCTAAGAACTTCCAGAGAGAAAAAGACAGTTACACAAAAAGGAATAAAAATTAAATTAATAAAAGACTTCTTAACAAGAAGACTAGATGTAGGTCTCCAAAATTCTGAATAAAAATGATTTTCAATTTAGAATTCTCTACCAAACTACCAATCAAGTATGGCAATAAAGACGTTTTCAGATACGGAGGGCCACCCAAATTTATGTCACCCTTTCTTAGAAATTCTCAGAGAATGTGCTCCACCAAAACAGATCAAGAGGAAGAAATAGGGGTCCAGGAACATGAGTCAACTGAGGAGGGCAGCAAAAAGAAATACCAGGATGATAGCTCTGCAGCAAAGCTGGAGAACAAGCAGTATAAATTGGAGCAGAAGGACACAAGGCTCTAGGAAGGTCTCCAGAAAAAATTATTAAAGGAATTGATAGATTACTAGGTATGTCTGTGCATTTGTAGAGGGGCACAACCCAGACACACAGACAACATAGATAAGGATATAAATTGCAAAAAGATTAAAGACAAATTAATTTGTAGTTTAAAAAATAAGTGAGGTAGGGGCACCTGGGTGGCTCAGTCACTTGAGCATCTGACTGGCTCAGGTCATGATCTCATGGTTCATGAGTTCAAGCCCCACATCTGGCTCACTGCTATTAGCGCAGAGCCTGCTTTGGATCCTTTGTCCTCTTCTCTCCCCTGCCTGTGCTCACTCTCTCTCTCTCTGTCAAAAATAAACATTAAAAAAAATAATAAATAAAAAATAAGTGAGAGAATGAATTACTCCAGAAAAATAAATTATTCAAGAAAATGAAACTATAGTATAGTGCTTGGCTTTGCAGTGAACAATATTTACATAGTTGTAATACTGATGAATACTTAACCACCATAAGGGCAGCTACTCCCAGAAAACAGAAAATAACAAGTGCTGGGAGTGCAGAGAAACTGGAATCCTTGTGCACTACTGGTGGGACTGTAAAATAGTACAACCACTATGTTAAACAGTAAGGAAGCTCCTCAAAAACTTCAAAGTAGAACTACCATACCATCTAGCAATACTTCTGGGTACATATCCAAAAGAATTGAAAGCAGGGTCTTGAGGAGATATCTGCACACCCATGTTCACAGCAGCAGCATTCACAATAGCCAAGAAATGGAGGCAACTCAAATGTCTATTGAAGGATGAATGGATAAACAAACTGTGGTATATACATGGAATGGATTATTATTCAGCCATAAGAAGGAAGGAAATTCTGACACATGCTACACCACGGAGGACATTATACTAAATGAAATAAGCCAATCACAAAAAGGTAAGTGCTGTCTGACTCCACTTATATGAGGTATCTAAAATAGGCAAATTCACAGAAACAGAAATTAGCATGGCAGTTACCAGGGTTTATAGGGAAGGGGAAAAGGCTAGTTGTTTTATAATGGGTTTGATAAGAAAGTTCTGTAGATGTTTCACAACAATGTGAATAAACTTGACACTACTGAACTGCACACTTAAAAACTGTTTAATTGTGGGGTGCTGGGGTGGCTCAGATGGTTGTGTCTGACTCTCGGTTTCAGCTCAGGTCATGATCTCACAGTTCATTGAGTTCAAGCCCAGCATTGGGCTCCATGCTGACAGTGAGGAGCCTGCTTGGGATTCTCTCCCTCTCTCTTTCTCTGTCCCTCCCCTGGTCACGTTCTCCCCTCCACCCCAACTCTCTCTCAAAATAAATAAATAAACTTAAAAAAATGATTTAATTGGTCAATTGATATTACTTTTCTTACCATAATTTAAAAAAAGATTAATGGGGTCATGTCAGAAGACATAGGAGCCCACTTGAAGGAAGGAGTCCCCACTGGTCAAACTTGAGACAAACAGAATTTTAAAAAGTAATGACTATATATAATGACCACTGTAACGTTAATTTTTAAGAACCTATGAGGTTATAGTGATACTAAAAAAATCTTTATAGAAGAATGGAAGGTATTCATTGCAAAAGAAATTATATTAGAAATTATTTAGAAAATGAATACTTTCTATGCAATTCTCTGTGTAGTAGCTGTTAGACAAGGATCATCAATGAATACTAAAACAATTAACAATTGTTGTGGAACAGGATATTCAAATGTTACCAAAGCAACACCCACAGATGACTTACTAATTACAAAGGGGAAAATGCACCTTACAATGGAAAGATATGACAGTTAACACTTTAACAAAGTGATCAAACTTAGCATCACTATTAGAACACCATGCCAAAAAGAAAAAAAGAACACCCTGTTACTGTGTGGTGTCCCCTAATCTGATAAAGATCGAATACATAACAGTGCCTATGAATTATACCAGTCAAAAATGCTTACTCTGAATCTAATCCCTCCTCTAGATCCAACTTCCAATATATAGGAAATACAGGGGATAGAGGAACAAGTTAAATGACACCACAGGGAAACAATCAGACACAATTCAGAATGTGAGACAATCTACAAAACAAGTGACCTAGATTAAGAGAGACTAAGGAGACAATAATTAAACACGTGAACCTTGATTCGATCCTGTTTGAACAGTTTACAAGAAGACATTTTTGGGACAACTGGGGAAACTGGAATATAAACTAGATACTAGATGATTTTTAAGAATCATGATTAAGTATATATTTCCAATAAACATAAATAAAAAATGTTTAACCTCACTAATTATTAAAACAAAATATGTTAAAATTTACCTATCAAATTGGTGACAATAAAAATTAATACATTTTTTGGGGGGCAGGACAATCTGGTAACATGTAACAGAGGTTTTTAAAATATTTATATACTTTACCCAGCAATTCCACTTCTAGGTATTCATCCTATAGAAATAAGAGTTGTACATAAATATTTATTGACCAGAATGTTCACTGCAGCATTACTAATGAAAATGGGCACAACCTAATTGTCCAAATGGAATAATAAATTATATAATACTTTGTAATCATTAAAAATCTTAATTTGAGATAATTAACATGAAAAGGTCCTTAGAAGACATTAAGTATATGGAAGAGAATCGTTATTTTTTGTGATCCCAGAGGGCACAACTAGGAACTACCACTGGAAACTATAGGGAAGTAGAGTTTGTCTCAGTGTAAGGAATAACTTTCTAACAATCAGAATTTTTTAAACAATGAATGGCCTGCTTCATGAGTTAATGAGTTTTGTGTTATTAGAATTCTAAGCAAAAGCTGAATGGTCACTTGGCAAAGATATATAGAACAGATTTATATGTTAGGAGATTAAAGAGAAGATCTTAACGCTCCTTTTCTACTCTAAGAACTTATAATTCCATATAAAGTTTTCCATTAGCTGGAATGTCAGGAAGGAAGTAGTTGGTAATTCTTTGTAAATGCTATTAAAGACTCACCTGGCATTAAACTAAAAAGAGATTATATTTATATTAGAATACTGGAGTTGAAGGATGACTTGTATTATCATATTCTGTGTCAATAACATACACATTATTGATAAAGTGAAAGAACATTAACCCAATGGAGAGAACTCAAACTGAATTGACAGGAACTACATTACTAATTTCTCTGTTTCTAATAAAGAACCTGGAGAGTTACACTTTTCCAAGGTGAAATAGCACTTAACATATCAAAAAGGACAGGAGGCACTATATGCTTCCTCTTTTTGTTTCTGGCTACTCTTTACTTCATATATAAATAGAGGAGGAATAAAATATATCCCCACTCTCCTCTGAAATTTTGCACAGAATCTTTAAACTTTGGACGCATGAGTAGTGGGCAGTGGGAAGTAACACAAAAACATGGTATCACACTGGGTTCCTGGAAAGCAGGAGCAAGTGCTAGAGGACTCTGAAATTTTTAGAATAAAACCGGTGATGATGGCAATTCAAAAAAGAATCCCCTAAAAAACACACTTAAAAAATAATAATAATAACCTTTTATTATGGATATTTTCAAATACACACCAAAGTAGAAACTACAGGGGCGCCTGGGTGGCTCAGTTGGTTAAGCATCCGACTTCAGCTCAGGTCATGATCTCACAGTCCGTGAGTTTGAGCACTGTGTCGGGTTCTGTGCTGATGGCTCAGAGCCTGGAGCCTCCTTCACGTTCTTGTCCGCCCCCTCCCTCCCCCCCCCCCCCCCCCACTCTCTCAAAAATGAATGGTTCAAAAAAAATTAACAAAAAACAAAGTAGAAAATATAATGAATCCCCACATAACTATCACTCAGCTTAATTAATCAACATTTTGTAAAAGTTGTTCCCTCTAATTTTCCAGGGTTTTGGCTTTTTTTTTAAGAGTTGAAAACAAACACCTGACATCATACTACTTTACCTATAAAAACTTCAGTTTGTAAAGATACCCTTTCTTGCAAATAATACCAAGTATTCAATAAATGTTGGCTGCTAGGTACTGTTAGTGGCTAGGTACTGTTCTATGCATTATACTTGTGCTTACAAGTATGAATTTTCACATATGCTAAACCTCATTATTATACCCATTTTGCAAATGAGAAAACTGAGTTTTATTGGTTCAGGTCATAGAGTCAGTAAGCAGTGGAGTTAGGGTATGAACCCAGAAGTTAACTCTAGATTAGACTTTACTCTCTCAACCACTAAAGTATGCTGTCTTTCCCCTATGCATGTTATTCTAGCTGTTTCTTATGGGATACAGATTATTATGGTAAAGTGGGAGAAGAACTGCTAAGTGGGAAAGAGACTGGAAAGACGCTGTAACATGAGTAGCTGCTCATTGCTTTTCTTGTGAAATTTTCTCTTCTAAATGTCCCAAACGAGAAGGGAAATATAATTGGGTATCATCAGTGTGAATTGCCTAGGACATAAAAGAAAGTCACCTCACAGAGGGAAAAGCAATGCTCAAGTCTCTTCCACAGAGGTTAAACACACACAAACTTCTTTCAATCTGCCCTTCCAGTTAATGACCCGCAGCGAGGGGGTCTGGGCCGATGGGAGAGGGGTGTCTCTAGTTCCACCAGACCTTTAAAATGGTTCAAACAAGGGGCACGTGGGTGGCTCAGTTGGTTAAGCATCTGACTCTTGATTTTGGCTCATGCCATGATCACACAGTTCATGAGTTTGAGCCCTGCGTCGGGCTCTGTGTTGATGGTGTGGAGCCTACTTGAGAGTCTCTTTCTCGCCCTCTCTCTCTCTCTCTGCCCCTCCCCTGCTCTCTCTCTCTAAATAAATAAACTTAAAAAAAACCAAAACTTTAAAATAGTTCAAACAAAGAGATCTCACAAGCAGAGGGCTGAGCCATCAGTACAAGCAGTATTTGATTCCTTAATGAAGTCTTTGAAGAAAAAATAAAAGGACCTGGAAAAAAAACTTCTTCTGGCTGATGCCTCAGTTCCAAAACTACTAATTAAAGATTTGTTTTAAAAAAAAAAAGGGATGGGAGTAGTCTCCTCCGAGTCTTTGGTCAAGAATTCTCCTAAAACTCTTCCTAGTAATTTATGACAGATCTTAGAATAACAGAATTATTTTCCCCATGGAGCCTACCTAGGGTGTCCTCCACTCTCCCCAAACACAAACAGAAGTGCTTCTTCCTTGTTCCTAGTGCACGTTATACATAATTCTCTTAGAGCACTAATCAATATTGTGGTATAATCATCTTTACCTTCTCTGGACTATCAATTCCTAGAAAGCTAGGACCCTACGTTGGTCCTCTTTACATTTCAAATTCCTAATCTTCAAACCTAGCACCACTGAAAATATTTGAGGAAGATTTGCTAAATGAATACAGAAAGAAGCTGAGGATGACCAAATATGGAGTGATATTTAGGAGAAGATAACTTTTATCAGTACCTCTCTAACCTCAGCCCCTTCAGTATAGCCCACAAGTTCCCCTCCCTTTAGGAGTTTTCCCACCAGCTACTAGTCCAGGATGAATGATAACAGGGCCTATATCTTTTGAGGGCTGGAGAAAGAATCCGGCCACTTTGCTTTGTAATAGCTT
Organism: Panthera uncia; assembly: GCF_023721935.1. Classification (NCBI taxonomy): domain Eukaryota; kingdom Metazoa; phylum Chordata; class Mammalia; order Carnivora; family Felidae; genus Panthera; species Panthera uncia. The sequence continues at coordinate 80,291,811 of NW_026057585.1, forward strand.
TTAATGAACTAGGGAGAACTCAGCTTGAAGAATCTGGAAGGTAGTCAAAACCTTTTAGGAGCTTTTATTCAAATGCAGATATAGAATATTATTTGAAATGCCTGCCTTTTTACATTTAAATCCTGAAGGAAACAGGGAAAATAAATAATTCTATATAAAACACTAGTGATTACTAAGCAGCCCTTGGTCATCCACTTCTATTTTTCAGACAAAAAAATTCCCTATCAGAAAACTACAGGTCTGGTTACAGCCCTCAGCCATGGAAGACGCACTCTTCACATAGTGGTATGAGTCTCCTTGGACCCCTCTCTAATACAGGTTAGCCAAACCACTTGGGGAATTATTTGGTTAGGCAATCTTTTAAAGTAAAAATCTTTGGGTAAAGAAGTTATCTTTCTCATCAATTTTAGAAAATTCAAAATAATCTCCCAGTTTAATCTATATTACACTGGAAAAAAAAAAAGAAGTCCCATCACATCTTTTACATGCCATTCTCTGGTTACCATGTTACCTTGGTTAGTGTCCTTTGGGTGTTCTATATGAGCAATGACTTCCTTGAGATAACTTTGCTTCTGCTTTTCTAGATCTGATTGTGAAAACGTCGGAACATTAGTCCTTGAACAAAGCAAACCGGGAGGAAAAACAGCCCATTAGAACCATGAGTGTAGTGTTTATAGAGAGAAGTCATATATTGCCGATCAGTTAGAACAACTAACTTTCAGAGGCAAAATACTCTTTAAGATCCAGTGACAGAAGACAGTGTTAGTCACATACTATAAAGCTGAAATCAAGTATGGAGTTGAGAAAAAAAGGAAGATGAGAAACAGATACAACCTCCTGTTAACAAGGCATAGGAAAGTGAAGATTATCCAGTCCCCAGAGAAAGTAAGCACTTGTTGAGTAACTCAAGGTTAATCAAGAAATAACTTCACAGAGCCACAGAAAAACTCAGAGATAAAGACCAAAAAGAACCAGCTGGGTGTGGCAGTTAGAATACTGGTGACCTTGGCAAGAACAATTTTTGGCCCTTGCTCATCCTGTTTGCACTGTACTATGGAGTCAGTGGATTAGAATATGGAGATAATAAATTCATAACTGTTCTAAGTAGCCTGACTTGGCTCTTTGGTATAACTTCCACTGTAAGTAATTCACCAAGTTTCCCTCAATTGTGCAAAGAAAACAAAACAAACAAAAAAACTGGGATTAAGGATAGAAGTCAAAGGAAACTTTAGCCTTATTTCTAATACATTAAAAAGAATTTAAAGCAGAGGAGAGCCTGGGTGGCTCATTTGGTTAAGCTTCCGACTCTTGACTTCAGGTCAGGTCATGGTCTAGTGGTTTGTGGGTTTGAGCCCTGCATAGGGCTCTGTGCTGGTGGTGCAGAGTGCTTGGGATTCTCTCTCTCCCTCTGCCCCGTGTGCTTTCTCTCTCTCTCTCTCTCTTTCAAAATAAACTTAAAAAAAATTTAAAGCGAGTTCGAGCCCCGCGTCAGGCTCTGGGCTGATGGCTCGGAGCCTGGAGCCTGTTTCCGATTCTGTGTCTCCCTCTCTCTCTGCCCCTCCCCCATTCATGCTCTGTCTCTCTCTGTCCCAAAAATAAATAAAAAACGTTGAAAAAAAAAAAAATTAAAAAAAAAAATTTAAAGCAAAATAAATATAATATCTGTGTAATAAAAAAAATTTTTTTAATCCCTTTGTAGGGAAGTCAATCTGACTCAACCTAAAAAATAGCTCTGCTATAGGGCGCCTGGGTGGCTCAGTCGGTTAAGCATCCGACTTCGGCTCAGGTCACCATCTCACAGTTCGTGGGTTTAAGCCCCGCGTCGGGCTCTGTGCTGACAGCTTGGAGCCTGGAGCCTGCTTCGATTCTGTGTCTCCCTCTCTCTCTCTGCCCTTCGCCTGTTCACACTCTGTCTCCCTCTCTCTCAAAAATAAATAAACATTAAAAAAAAAAAAAAAAAAAAGCTCTGCTAATTGGAAAGGCCCATGTAGAGACACTGCCATCTCCTGGCAACAAGAGAACAGATTGTAAAGTGACCCAAATCTGCAACCTCTACTAGAATTTTCCCTCAAGGACAGCTGCATTCAAGTTGGAAGAGATGACTAAATGATCTTCTACATAGTTGTATTTTAACGTTTGTGTTCAAATTATTCTAACTTCCTATCATATCTGTGACCAGGCTTCCCCATACACAGGAAAAGAAATCTTACATTTATACAGTATTTTCACTAATAGGTCTTTCTGACTCTTCAAAATAACTGAGAAACAGCAGGGAAGGCATCATTAGCCTCATTTTGTTGACAAATAAACATAGATTATTTGACTTGCCCAAGGTTAGACAACTACACGTTAGTGGTCCCAGAACTTAAAGTATGCTTACTCCTGGTGCGTGGTTTTATTCCACATTAAGGGGAAATGGAGGAGCGGAAGACAGAAATTGAAGAGAACCAACAGAAACCAGAATATTATCATACTGTTACCTTCTTTTGGCTTGCAGAACAGGTATGACTTTGCCTAGTCTTCTCTCGTTGACTTTCAGCTTCCCAGAATCCTTGTCAAGAACATTCTGCTTTCATTCAAAGCAGAAGATAGTCATAAAAAAAACAAAACAAAACAAAACAAAAAAAACTGAAAACACCATTTACAGACATATTCTTAAACTATAGGCTACAAAGGCATATTCCTGTACCCTACTGTGTAACAGGCACTATAGCAGATGCCTTAAATGAGATAATAACTAATTTTAAGGAAAAGAAAGAAACCCTAAGTTGTATGCCCATTTGACAGGGAATCAGGCTTAAAGAGGTTAGGTAAATTGTCGAAGATTTTTTAGCTCTTCAGTGGCTGATCAGGTGTTGTATCTCATTTAGCATAGCAACCCGAGATTGAGACTTAGGGTTAAAACCCCCAAAAAAGGAAAAATAATAGTAATATCATCATTATCTTAGTAATTAGCCAATAATAGCAATTTAATATTATATACCAGTTACCATATAGACATTATTTCATTAATCCTTACCATATATGTGTGAAGTATTATTTAGTCCAATTTATAGATAAGAAATATGAGAGAACAGAGGCTAAATAATTTTCCCAAGGTGACAGTTCTAGTCAGGGTTCAAATCCCAATTTATTTGATGAATACAAAGCTTTGCTATACAGCTTGTGAATGAAAATACTTTTTCTCTTTACCTTGAAAAAATATACGTACTTTGTTTGATGAACTGGAAACAACTGGAAACGTCATTTCACAATTTGATTTATGTGATCCATTTTTCCAGGATGACCCCAAATGAGGAGTCTCTGAATTGTCCAAGATCTGAGAGAATACAGGTGTAGGTTTCTTACTGTCAGGCATATTTTTATCAGACACAGTTTGCTGAAAGTTACTGTCTGGAGAAGAGAGCGGGGGCATATCCCAAGCAGAATTATTGGGACTGATCCCTTCAGACTCAGTGCAGAGTTTGCTCTCATTTGGGCTAAGACCATCTTCTCTCATCTCTTCCCCAAGGGAGGAGGGCTTTTCAAGATCTTTGGATAAATCAGTCTTGTCCTTATCAAGCACAGCATCACAAACTGTTGGATTAAATGGTGCAACTGTTACTTTTACAAGATTCTTTTCTAGTGCAAAGTGTCTGTTTAACGGTTTAGTAGGAGTTGGGCCATGACCAACTGATGTACTTAGTTGAGGTAGTTTTAAGAGGCCAGGGGTCTCAGCTACTGGTCCCAAGGTGTATGATGAATTTTTCTCTTGGGAAGTATCAAATAGAATTTGATCCCCTTTCCCTCCCCTCTCAACGTGACTGCTGTCATCTTTAAGCAACCCTCCTCCCCAAGAAAAGTGCTCATTTGATAGGTCATCATCCTTCAAGAGCTCCTGAATATCTTCCTCTGTGAAACTGAAATGGCCATCATCTTCTTCTCCCTCAGACAGATCCAGCAAGGAGTCATCCAATCCATCCTCATCCGAGGAACCCCATGAAAATGGGGCATTGTCTTTAGGCAAGAGAGAAGTCCCAGAAGACTGTTCAGAGGAGACTAGTGAGCACGTCATATCTGGAAAAATAAGAAACAGTTTCACCGAGGTACAGGAAATCCCTATATCAACTTCTGTTTTATAGAGTGGTAGTATCCTAATATTTCAAATTCTTTGCACCATGACTTAGAACATGAGAAAGAATTTTAAGATATTTAACCTTACCAGAATCATGGAAATACACATTCGAACAGTGACATGCTTTTTTTCCTAACAAAATAGTAAAAATTAAGATGTCACAATATCTAAGTTGGTAAGGATGTAGGAAACAAGCGCTCTCACAATCAGAATGAGTATTAAGTCAGCACAATATTTTGTGGAGAGTAATTTGCAATACCATTTGACCCCACAATTTTACTTCTGGCAATTTTTCCTACAGTAGTACCTATACAAATGCACATCGATACATTTATAAGGATGTTCAAAGCAGAATTATTCAAAATAGCCAAATATTGGAGAGAACCTTAATGTCCATGACCGGAACTATTTAGTGGAATCATGGTACACTCATTCTATGGGATACTTTACAACTATTTAAAAACACAATGAAATAGATCACTATATACTAGCATGGAATAATATCCACAATGTAGAAGGAAAACAAATACATACTGTGTAAAATGCTTGGACTTTCAGTTTACACTTTGAAAAAACAAACACGTATAACTTTTAAAGTTTAAAAAAAAACTTTAAGAATACAAGAATTGTCTTCCATACTGTGTGGAGCTGCTGGCGTGATCTCTTTGCCACGAGACCAAATGGAAAAAGGTTTCAGCTCCTGCTAGCTGTTCCTTTCAGGAGACTTGTCAAAATGATTGACTCCCACCTTCCTGCAGGCACAAAGAAAATTAGAGGATCTTCTCATCACTTTCAACTCTGCTAATTACAAAGTCAACTGTATTATGCTTTAAGGTGCTCCACCTATTAATTTTGATCTTGATTTTTTTTAAATACCAGAAAGTTGGATTTTGAGTCAAGAACATCAAAGAAAAATCTTTAGAGGGAAAATTATGCAACTAAGGAACTAGTTTTGTTCCTCCCAACAATTTGTTCTTTCTTGAGAATTATCATTTGCTCCCGTAAGATGAATACTGGCTTGGGAGTCTTGAGACCTTGCTTATAGTCCTGGTTCTGTCACTAACCAGCTGTAATAATTTGGGCAAGTCACTAAATCCCTGGATTTGTCTCATTTATAAAATGGGAAAGGGGTGGGAAGGCAGACTAGGCAATGTCTAAGATTCCACCAAGATCTAGAAGTTCATCATGATCACACATACCAACGTCTCATTTTCAGTTTATATATAAATGCAAAGAACAGATCCAGAAAAATATAAAACTGATGACTGTTATAACCTATGATGGGACCAAGAGATCTCAAGGGAAGACTTCAGTGTCATTCTGAATAATGTCAACTATTCTACTTGAATATTTGTATATTACTGATGTAATCAAAACCTAGCTTTTACACAGTGATGGACTTAATCGAAATTATTTTCTAGATGGTAAAGGTAATGAAAGCTTGTATTTCACACATCACGTCAACATCTGAGAAGCTATTAAGAAATGCTTATACACTAAACTCAAATAATTTCGAAAACTCCCTGCTAGCCTTTTAACTGTGATTTTCCCCCACCCCACTTTTCCTTCACACTCTGAATTTTAGCTCTAGTTCATGCACTCTTTCAGAAAACCATTCTCTGAGCTACTATCATCACACAATACTGAGCAAGACATGTTTCTATATGACTTCTTAAAAACAAAGATACAGTTTCCTACCTTGGTAGGAAGACAACATTGAAAGTTATGCACTAATATCAGAAAATATAAAATGGTATGAATAATAAAGTACTAGAGAAAGAGAAGAAAAAGAGAGGTATTACAGAACACTAGCATTAGAAAGGATTTATATAATGTATAACATATTGACTATAGTTAACCATACTGTATTTTTATATTTGAAAGTTGCTTGAGACAGATCTTAAAAGTTCTCATCACAAGGAAAAATTTATAACTATGTGAGTTGGTATGTGTTAACTACTCTTACTGTGGTAATCATTTAGTATTATGTACATACATCATTATGTTGTATGCCTTAAACTAATACAGTGCTATATGTCAATTGTATCTCAACAAAACTAGGGGTAAAATAAATTTAAAAAAATTTAAAGAAGGAACTTAAACTTACCCATCTTATAAATGAGATGGGACAAAAAGAAATATTAAGTACCTATTATAAACCAGTCACTACGAGACACATTTTACGACTTCTAATTTAACTCAACATAACTCTGCAATATAGACCTTACCAAATAAACTAAGCTTTCTGTTGCATTTAAACTTAGGGCTGCTGAGACTTTTTATCTTATTTTACCAATATTCCAGCATTGTTGTGAGAGAGTTCCAGGCACTGCAGGCACTGAAACAGGTGCCTCTATGAAGAAAAAGTAATTTCTCTGCACAGTGACTGGGTTATTTTATATTATTTCTTTAGGCAGCAGTAAGAAAAAGTTTAGATGTAAAGTTTGTAGGTGTAAAGCACAAGTATCATAGGCACCGGGTTAAGCAGCTTTATTTCTGAGAAGCCCTTTCTAAGCCACTATCTCCATTCTCATTCAAACTTCTTCCAAAAGGTCTAGTTCAAGCAGTTGGCTTGCCCAAATGAAGAGTTCAATAAATGTTCACTCTTAGGAAACTCAGGTTAAGAAGCATTAAGAGGGGTGCCTGGATGGCTTAGTCTGTAAAGCATGTGGCTCCTGATCTCAGGGTCGTGAGTTCCAGCCCTATGCTGGGTGCAGAGATTAAAAAATAAAATCTTAAAAAAAAAAAAAAAAATGGCAGGAAGTAACTTAACCAAGCACACAGAGCTAGTAATGCTAGAACAAGGATCTAAACCCAGATCCAATTCCAAAGGTAATGCTTTTTTCTGCTACCCCTGTCAGAGATTTGCCCAGGGTCAGTCAGCAAATGGCAGAGCTTTCCAATTTCACACTCTCTAACATACTATGAAAGATAAAGATACTGAAGAGGGCTTTTAATCCCTCAGCAAAAATAACTTAAGCCACTTTATTAAACACAGGCTTCCCCGGACTTCCCAGGTAGAATAGAAGAACATGAGAAATACTCCTGAATGCAGCCAAACCTCACTGGAAGAAAATCATGGTTATTGGCAAACTTTACTGTGCACACATAGGATCAATATCCTTCACAAGAACTGAAAACATCAATCCCTATACTACATGACATCCAGAAGCACAGAGCTGGCTCTTCTGAGTTTCTTTCAGAGAATGTTCCAATAGGTTTGGGAGCAAAATTATGCAAAACAATACAATATACAGATAATTTTTAACTTGCACAAATCATTCTCTCCACAATTTTATTTCCTCATTAAAAATTCTTTTTATTATACATAACTTAAAACATATACAAAAATCACAGCAGTATAACAAACTCTCATAGATCCACCACTCAGCCCCAACAACTATCAGCCCATAGTAAATCTTGTCTCATCCACTTCCCCCCTTTACTGGATTCTTTTGAAGCAAATCCCAGGCATCACATCATTTCATCTGTAACTAACAGGAATTCCTTATCATAAAATACATGGTTCAGGTTTCCAATTATTTTATAAATGTCTTATTTTTTAAGATTGAAAAAAATCGGTTTCCATATAAGTCCACACACTGCCACTGGCTGACATGTTTTATATTTTAATCTATAGGTTCCCCATCTTTTTTTCCTTGCAATTTGTTAAAGAAACAATACCAGATAGTGTATGGATACACACATATATCATTAAATTATAAAAATATGCATGGGACTAGGAAGCACAAAATTCAGGATAGTGGTTACTTCTGGTGGTAGAGAGGGAAGAGGAAGGTCAAGGGGGCATGAGTACCTTCAATTCTATCTGTAATGTTTTACTTCTTAAAAAATAAATAGATAGATAGATAGATAAATAAATAAATAAATAACAAAAAGACCTCCAAGAAATATGGCGAAGGGTGCCTGGCTGGCTCAGTCAGTAGACCTTGAGACTCTTGATCTTGGGGTCATGAATTCGAGCCCCATGTTGGGTGTGTAGAAACTACTTAAAAAAATATGGCAACATAATGAAAGTAAAATAAAGGAAGCTATGTTCCCATTCCAAGGGGGAGGCAAGAAAGTTAATCATTCCTCTAAGTTCCATCCTAGGCCCTGAAACACCTGATAACATCTAAGACAACTGGATCCCAAACATGTTCCAGGACATTAGCTCCAAACCTTGGCCAACACTGGCATCAATACCCCCTCCCTTTGGTAATTTATGGAATAACACCTATTGTTCTCCTGACACTCACTTTTGATCAGAGGCTACGTTGGGTTCTTGAAAGAACATGCACCCTGGACCCCCTTCCAATATAAACTCATAACCCCAAGTGACAGAGAGACTCACTTTTCCTTTTCCAAGTCTCCCAGACACTCCATCTGCTATACTCTCTCACTTACACTATTCAATGAACTCTGTTCTCACTTCCTCCTGGCTCACATTTGATTTCTATCCTGAACTAAGCCAAGGACTCTCTTGAGCCTCAGACCCCTCTGAGTCCTCAGATTCAGCTTGCCTACATCAATAAGAAAGATAAAGCTGAATGGTGTGCATAATGGTATTATTTTGTTACTTCCTACAAATTTCATATGCTTAAAATATTGAATAAAAATATTTCTAAATTAAGAAGCCAGTGGAGAAAGACAATGATTACATTCTGAAGTTTCAAATGTCCTCTTCTGTACAATAGAGACCATCACAGTAGCTACCTCATAGTGTTGTTGCCAGAATTAAATGAGACCGTGAACATAGAGCACTTAGCACAATACAAGCACAATGGAAAAGCTAAATAAGTAGTGGCTATAGTTTCATTTCATCCCACATCATCACCTCCCTGACCCCTAGAGAATCTTAAGGAAGCATAGAAATGGTAGGAAAGAGTGCTAATCTAATAGAGAACTCCCCCTAGGTCCTTGCTTGTTAAGAAATTATCCAGTATACTCTAATCTCTTCTAGTTTAACCCAGCATTCAACCATATTGCCACTGAATTAATTAAAGACCAGGCTGTGTGCACGTCTGAAATATCAGGCAAATCCTGCAAATTAATGGTTACTAAAGTGTCTTATATAGAGGAACTGCACTAAAATTCAGAGACCTCTGCAAGTCACTGAAAGTCTCTGAACCTCAATACAGAGGAGAACACTCATCTGAAAAATGGGGGATAATTATACACTGTTAACTTCAAACACCGATTATGAAGATCAAATGAGGGGATGTTTATGAAAGCACTCTAAACCTAAAAGCCCTATACTAATGAAAGTTGGTATTTAATGAATTTGCAAGAGGTGGGGAAAAAAAAAAACTCAGATAAAATTAAGTTCTAAAATGAAGTTCCACAAGACGGCCTTAGTACTTCTCTGTCTGCCATTCTACCATTACCTGACTTTCTTGGCACTTGCTTTGTAACTGCCACCTAAAACGAGATCTCTTTATTTTTAAGGGAAGAGTATTTTTCCCATCTCCAAGTCTGTCTCTTATTCCTCTGCTCCCCATCCCTTCTGTGACCCTATTCTGTCCTTCCATGTCTCTCTCACCTGTCCACCCCCTCTTCACACTTCAGTTTACCACCCCCTCGCTCTGTTCTCTAACCACCTAGCTGCAACCTCAGAAACTGGTTCCCTTTCTATTTTTATCGTACCTAAGAAAACCTATTGCCTTAAAGCACAAAGCATTATTTTATTCAGGCCACTAAAACTGCAACACCAGACACAACCCCATATCCCTCTTTCAAGGTTCTAAAACCAAGACCATTACCAAGCTATGGCCAAGAGCAAAGAATATTTCCAAGGGACATGCCTTTGATTTCCAACCTTTCCCATATGCAATACATGTGAGGCACGAAGCACAAAAGACACTCACTAGGCTTTATCGCTCTATAAAATGGGCATAACATTTAAACAAAATCAAAGTGAACTGAAATTATCTGTAAGAATTCTGCAACTTCCTTTGAAGTAACTGGAAACACCGTAGGACAGAAAAACAACCTAGGGCTGGAAATCTCTGCTTTAGGTTAACATTTCACTAGATATGGATTCCAGGACTCTCATCCCACAGGGGCATAAAAACTAAATATTAAAAAAATGCAGCAACAGGTGTCTTCTTTAGAAGAAAATGTTTTTAAACTAATTTAGGCAGGATTGCCAAAGATCGCAGCCTCTAACAAATCCAGAAGAAACTGGAGATCAGGGTGGGGCAGCAGGTGAGCAATGCAATCACTTCTTTCCCTTCTCAGGGGCCCCCGCTGCGGTGCCAACTGCCCTCCCTCCGCCCAAGAAAGAACTGGTAACACCACCAGTCCCGAGAACCCCTCCGGGCCCAAGTCCACCCTTCGTAGGACACTACTTGGGCTCCCCCTGCTCTTCCTTACGAATGCAACGGCCCCAGCACAGCATCGCCCTTGGGGCTGGGCCTTCTCTCTTCCCTTCTTCCCTCCCCCGAAAACACCAAGAAACTCCCGCCTCCCGGTGGAAGGCGGGAGAAGCGCGGGCTTGCTCCGCGCCCCTCCCCCCGGAGGGGCCAAACCGACCTCCCCCGCAGGCCTCGGTGGTGCACCCCTCACCCTGATAGTGACCACCCACACCCACACTTCCGCGGGACCCAGGCCCCGCCAGCCCTAGGGGTGGGTCATCCTCTCCTCCGCCCTTAAGGCGCTGCTGTAAGACCACGATCTTCTCCCTAGCAACAGCCCCCCAAGTGGGGCATGGAGCAGCAGCACCCCCAACCCACCTAACACACCCATCCTCCCACCCCCACTGGGCAGGGAGACGGACGGCGCTCTCCGTCTCGCAGGTGACCCAACAAGCCTCCCTCTTCCTCAGCAGGGTGAGGGGCATCTGTCGCCAGCCGACGTGGAGGTGGGGCGCAGGGACACTCCCCCTCCCGCCGCCATCACCTCAGGAACGACAACGAGCCCTTTCCCAGCAGGGCGAAGGCCTCCCAACCCTTCAACAGGGTGGACAGACATGTACGGCCCCCTGGAGAAGCAACAGGCGCCCCCATCCCCCCTCCCAGCCGGGAACGCTGACCCCTTCATCCCTCCTGCTCTTCACCTCCGGAAGCGGGGCCGAAGCCTGTGCGAACGACTGCGCCTCACTCCGCCCCCTGCGCCATTTTATCGCCCCCTCCCCGACCTCCCCCACCCCTAGCCAACCGGGCCAGCGCAAGGGGGAGGGCAAACAGGCAGTGATTGGCAGGAATCCGCCCCGCCCCTCAGGGGGTTGTGCCCCGCGCAGGCGCGGCGACCCCGCCCCCGTACCGCCTATCCTGCCTACTGGCTCCTCCCCTTCTCGTCTCATCGACCCGCTCGACTCTCAGCTGCTCCTGACTCCTCCCTGGCCGCTCTCAGGCGAAGGGTCCAGGCCGAGCAAGCCGAGCGACGAGCTCAGCTGATGCAACCTAACTGGGCCCGCGTGCCACTTCCCGGCACGCGGCGGCGGCGGCGACCGAGGAAGCGGCGCGGTGCCGGCCTGAGCGCGGGAAGCAGGGGCGACGGTGCCATGGGGGACGCTCCGAGCCCTGAAGAGAAGCTGCACCTTATCACCCGGAACCTGCAGGTAGGGCCTCGGGGTTGGAAATGCGCTGTCAAGGACTGGGGGCTCGAGGTCCAGTGACCCTGAGTGCCACTACAGGGTCCTAACTGTGTGGGGTCGGGGGCTCCGCACCGAGGCAATTCAGAGAGCCTGCTGGTTGGTCGGTCAGTCGTTCAGTCAAGCAGCAGTCATCTGGGTCCCACAGAAATGACAGTGGGCTCACCTGTGTGCAGTCACCTTGTATTGAGCCAAGCTTTGAATCTAGGACTGCCACCCCACCCACCCTATTATGTGCCAGGCGATACGTCAGGGCCCTGCCCTCCCGGGGCTTGTCTGGAGGGAATCAGACGTTAAGAATAACCCATAATTCAGGCACTTAGTTACAGTTGAAACAAGGACTGCCAAGTCCTATCCGTGGAGCTTTGGGAGGAATTTAGGGGAGAGGGCTGGGGGAGTGTCAGGGAAGGCTGAGGAAGTGATCTCTGAACTGCGCCTTGGCGATGCAAATCACTTCACTCCACATCTGTTCCTGCTGTTTCCAGGAACTGCGGGAGTAGAAGTTAACCAGAAGAAGGATGGGTCGGGGCGGGGAGCATTTTAGGTAGGAACCCAGGTCAAGACCCAGAGGGGAGAAAGAACACTGGTTCAGAGAGAAGGCTAAATTCGCAGGAGTAGAATAAGCAAAGTGCAGATCAAACCCTTAATAAATATTTATATTGCTCATTTCTTTACCTCCTTCAGGCCTCTGACTATTGTCACATTATCAGGAAGGCCTCTCCTGACCACTTCATTTAAATAACAAACCCCCTACCACCAGAACTGTCTCATCTCTTGTTCTAGCTTTTTTCTTTGTTGTTTCTCCATATAACTTATCACCATCTGACGTACTATATATTTTACTTGTTTGTTGAGAAGGGGTAAGGAGGAACCAGGTTATGAAGGCCTTGCAAGTTATGCTTAAAATTGGAGTTTATTCTAAGAGCAGTGATACATTGGTTCGGCCACAGTTTGGGGGTTTTTTACCTTTTTTGAGATACAATTCACAGACCATAAAATTCATTCTTTTAAAGTATACTATTCAGTGGGTTTTAGTATAGTCACAAGGTTGTACAATTATCACCACTGATTCCAGAACTTTTTCATCACCGAAATAAAACCTGTACCCACTGGCAATCACTGCCCATTTCTCACTCCCCGCAGCCATAGGGAAACACTAATCTACTTTACGTCTCTAATTTGCCTATTCTGGACATTCCATATGAATGGGATCATGTAATATGTGGCTTTTTATGTCTCATTTCTTTCACTTAGCATGTTTTCAGAGTTCATCCATGTTGTCACACCTATCAGAATTTTCTTATTACGGCTGAGAAATATTTCATTATGTGGATATATCACATTTTGTTTCTCCATTCGTCAGTTGGTGGACATTTGGGTTCTTTCTACTCGTAACTTGATCTCAATCGGTAATTTTTGCATGCTTCCTCTTAGCCAGATCGTTTGTCCTAGTCTCTTTCCAAAAAATAATACTGGTTGGGGACAAAGCATAAATAGAGCTAATGGCAATGACTCACTCAGGTTTTCAAGAGTAAGTAATATGACCTTGTGGCAAGAACTCTCCTTGTGGAGCACAGAGCCCAAAGCAGAGCTCCAAATAGTCAGGGGCTTGGAGAATGCAGGATCCACCATCCAGCCACCTTGAAACAGGATTTTAATAAGTCCTGCTAACAGGTGATTCAAACCAGCAAAACAGTTTTTGTCTTTCATGGCTTCCAACAGCCTCCCCAAACCATCCCTTGAAGAGACACTAAGATCTCTTTTATTAGCAGCATATTGACCTATAAGGATTTTTCCAATACTGTCTTAGGGCAAAAGGAAATCATTACAGTATCTAAATAGGTGAACAAGTTAATCAAGTTTTGAGTTTTAAAGATCTCTCTGGCTGCTTTCTGGAACATGGGCTGGAGAGAGCAAGCTGTTAGAAAGCTATTTACAATAGTCCTGGTATGAGCTGATGGCCTAGACCAGGGAAGTTCGATGGAGGCAGAGAGGAGGAGGATTTAGGAGCTTTGGGGTAACTTAGGCAACTTGGTGAATGATAGTTACCATTTACTGCGCTGGGGTGAAACTATAAATGAAAAGGATGGGTGGGGAGTGAGGTGGGAAGTTGAGAGCATGAGGTTAATTTTGAACATGCTGAGTTTGAATTAACTGGGTTGATAACAAGTACACTGTTCTATATATGGGTATGAGCAGAAAATTTGGTCATTACTAGCTCATGAGTAGTAACTGAAGCAACTCGAAAGGGATCAGTTAGGGAGAATGTAGAGTAAGAAGAGAAGAGATAGGGCTGCGAGGATTGCTAATTTTTTTTAAATTTTTTTCCAATGTTTATTTTTGAGAGACAGAGAGAGCGCGCGCGCGCACACACACACTCACGCGAGCAGGGGAGGGGCAGAAAGCGAGGGAGGCACAGAATCCGAAGTAGGTTCCAGGCTCAGAGCTATCAGCACAGAGCCCAAAGCAGAGCTCGAACTCATGAACCATGAGATCATGACCTGAGCTGAAATGAGACACTTAACTGACTGAGCCACCCAGGTGCCCCAGGATTGCTAATATTTAATGATTAGGAAGAAGAACCGCTGCCAAGAAATCTGAGCCATCAGCCAAAGAAGTAGGAGGACAACTAAGAGAATAAAATAGGGGAGGACCAAAAGAGGAGAGTGTTCCGGGAGGGAATGAGGACTAAAAAGTTTTCATTGAATTTAGCAACATGGGATAAAGACCAGAAGAAGAGACAACTATTTCAAGAAGTTGACGATGAAAGGAAGGAACATGAGTTAGAGTAGATGCAAGGGATCATGCAGGTAGGGACGTGTCCAGTTTTCTAACATGGTGGCATTTCACTGGCAACAGCACCAACTTAGGTTGACTGTCACTTGACACTGAGAGCATGGCTGGACCTCCCTGCTGGCTCTGAGCTTAGACCCCCCCCCCCCCCAATGACACATGCTTCTGTTTTCCTTGCCACAGGGTAAAGGATGAGCAAGGTGGGGCACCAGCATTAAACCAGCTCTTCTGCTTCCACAACAGGAGGTTCTGGGGGAAGACAAGCTGAAGGAGATACTCAAGGAGCGGGAGCTTAAAGTTTATTGGGGAACAGCAACCACAGGCAAGCCACACGTGGCTTACTTCGTGCCTATGTCTAAGATTGCAGACTTCCTGAAAGCAGGATGTGAGGTAAGAAGTAAGGTTATAAATCAAGGAGTTCCCTGGGGAATGGCCAAGAAAGAGATTTAACAAGGACAGGGGAAAGAGGGGTGTTTGGAGGGACTTGGACAGAATCACATTTTGGCGGTCCCTCATCTGTTATGTCCAGGTAACAATTCTGTTTGCGGACCTTCACGCTTACCTGGATAACATGAAAGCCCCATGGGAACTTCTAGAACTCCGAACCAGCTACTATGAGAATGTGATCAAGGCAATGCTGGAGAGCATTGGTGTGCCCTTGGAGAAGCTCAGGTTCGTCAAAGGCACTGATTACCAGCTCAGCAAGTAAGTTCTGGATCATCCACCCTCCTTGTGGCTCTCATGCTTCTAGCTAATTACAGGTCCTGTGGAGTCCAGGCACTCTATAAATTTGGATTAGCAGTGCTTTGGCCCTACCAATTAAAAGCCATTAAAAAATGTATACTCTTTGTCCTCTTAACTCATCCATCAAAAATGTACTGACTTGTGAAGGCCTGTGTACTATCCATTTTGCTGGAGATATAAATGTAACCAAAGCAGAGTCCTTGGCCTTGCTGGGCTCCCAGCATATGGAGGAGTGATGAATTGATAAACAATTCAGCCTCCCTTTTTCCTTCCAGCCTCCAGCCTTAGCAAATAATGATAAAATAAATGTGAAAGAAAAATATTTCACTTGTTTCTCACCTCCCCAACAATTTTTACTGCTTCATACTTTTATCAATTTTATTCATACTTGTAATATTAGCAAAGATACAATTTTTCTGTCCTAATATTTTTAACTTAAGTAATTTCCTAAGTCATTTCTCCATGCCGCCTCATAATCTCCATATTTTTTTTTAATTTTTAAAACCTCAATTAAACTATGTATCACTCTACTGGTCACTTTTGCATGTGAACCCTTAGAACAACTTTTTTTTTTTTTTTTTTAATTTTTTTAATGTTTATTTATTTTTGAGAGAGAGAGAGACACAGAGTGTGAGCAGGGGAGGGGCAGAGAGAGAGGGAGACATAGAATCCAAAGCAGGCTCCAGGCTCGAAGCTGTCAGCACAGAGCCTGACGTGGGGCTTGAATTCATGAACCGTGAGATCATGACCTGAGCCGAAGTCGGGCACTTAACCAACTGAGCCACCCAGGCACCCTAGAACAACTTTTTAAGGTAAGCATTGCTATGTCCTATTTCACAGATAAGGAAACACATTCAGATTTAACTTTCTCAAGTTTATACTTTCAGTAAGTAGAAGAGCCAGGATGTGAGCCTGGATCTCTTGCTTACAAGTTCATTTCTCTTTTTACTTCATTGATCATAATTTTCTTTATCCTTCCTCACTTTGAACATTTAAAGTTTCAAATAAGGCACATAACACTCTAACGTACACAGATGTTTGAATCCACAGTTTCAGTAGAGCGCCTGAGATTCCATTTATTTTTACATTTATTCTACAGATATTTAGGAAGCACTTATTAGATGGGAAGCCCTGTTCTGGGTCCTGGGTGTACAGAAGTAAACTAAAACAAAAACCCCTATCTTAACGGGCCTTACGTTTAAGCAAGGGGATACAGCCAAAGACAACAAATGAACGAGTAACGTATATATAGTGTGTCAGATGGTGATAGGTGCTGCAAAGCAGGTGAGTGGGGGAGAGAAAGTTCTTGGGGAGTGGGGGGTTTCTGTTTGAATAGAGTGGTTAGGGAAGACTTCTATGATAAGAAGATATTAGACCAAGACCTGAAGAAGGTGAAGGAAGGAGTCATGCAAACACTTATTGAGTTCTTACTATATGCCAGACTCTGTTCTAGGTACCGGGATCATAACGGTGAAGGATTCAGGCAAGGTTTTTATTCTAGAATTGAACAGAATTTGGGGTAGGAGGAGATGGGATAAATAAATAAAGCTACCTTGCTTCAAAGTCACTTGATCTTTTTGTATATACAAAAGTGACTTCAAAGAAAGATGGCTTTGTAAGTGTGCACTTTGATGCACTCCCTCTGTTCCAGACAACAGCAATGATAAAAACATTAAAAAAAAAAACAAAAACAAAGGACATAGCCAGGTTCAAAAACAAGCCAAACATCTCTGTGGTAAGAGAAACAGAATTGAAATGCAAATTGGTGAGTTGGGCTGAAGTTACAGCTTTGCCGGGCTCCAGGCAGGAAGCTGGCAGTGGGGACAAACCAGGCTTACTACTTAAAGCCAAAGCATAAAGGAATGCTTTTCCCCTTTTCCTATTCCCATCCCTACCTATCAAGGAGAGTAGAGCCAGGGAATGGGGGCACTATTAGTCACCTGCCTGGGTCTTTAGGGACTTTTATCAAACTTCAGGCCTATGGAGATTAGAATATAAGCATACCAAGAATTAAACCAAGCTGCCCACCATTTTTGAGTGTTCTATCTGTGATATTAACAAAAAGACATAGATCTAACATGCTAAGGAATAACATCCATTTTTAAAAAGGAAATTATAAAACAGAGGCAGAAATGAAAATGAATATATAGAAATAAAAAGAATCATTTAGAAATCTTAGAAATGTAAAAATTAGTCATTAAAGCCAAACCAAACCAAAACAAAAAACCCCACAGGGGCACCTGACTGTCTCAGGCAGAAGAGCAGGTGACTCTTTATTTTGGGGTCATGAGTTGAAGCCCCATGTTGGATGTTGAGATTATAAATAAATAAACTTTAAAAAAGCAAAAAAGCCCCACAAACCAGCCTTCAATAGAAGGCATCAACTCTAGACTGAATAAAGTTGAAGAGAAAACTAGAGATTCGCCTAGAATACAGCCTAGAGAGATGGACAGAAAAACTGTAAGAGTGTTTGAGATGCGGATGAGGACTTTTGTTTCCAGCAGTCTGTCACACTGGGTACTCTGACCAGCCTTACTGCTGAAATCAACTAAAAAATGCTGGATAAAATATTTTTTACATTTCCTGAATGCTTCAGATCAGTCGATTGAAAAATTAGTCAAGAATACTCAGTGGCCAGAAACCAAACAAAAGTGGGAATACAAAGATCCTGTATTTCAGGGGTACCTGGCTGGCTCAGCCCATGGAGCATGCAACTCTTGGTCTCAGGGTTGTGAATTCGATCTCCATTTCGGGTGTAGAATTACTTAAAAATAAAATCTTTAAAAAAAAAAAAAAAAAGACACTGTATTTCAATTAATCTAAGATGCCCTTAAAAAACTGCTGGGGCACCTCAGTGGCTCACTCGGTTAAGCGTCCGACTCTTGGTTTCAGCTTAGGTCATGATCTCACAGTTTGTGAGTTCAAGCCCCACACCTGGCTCCACGAAGGCAGTGCTGAGCCTGCTTGGGATTCTCTCTCTTCTCTCTGTCTTTCTCCACCCTTCCCTGCTTGCTCTGTCTCTCAAAATAAATAAGTAGACTTCAAAAAAAATTTTTTTACTATTGCTAATTAATCTATATCATGCTAGTGTTTATTTTTATTTATTTATTTATTTTAAGAGAGAGAAAGACTGCGCGCTCACAGGCAAGTGGGAGAGAGGGACAGAAGGGGAGAGAGAAAGAGAATCCTAAGCAGGCTCCAATGCAGAGCCCGATGTGGGGCTCGATCCCACAACCCTGGGATCATGACCTGAGCCAAACTCAAGGGTCAGATACCAAACCAACTAAGCCACCCAGGTGTCCCTCTAGATGAGTCTTAAAACCTAGCATGTTAGGGGTGCCTGGGTGCCTCAGTTGTTTGAGCATCTGACCCTTAATTTCAGCTCAGGTCAGGATCTCACGGTTTATGAGTTAGAGCCCTGCATTGGGCTCCGTGCTGGAAGTGCAGAGCCTGCTTGGGATTCTGTCTGTCCCTGTCGCTCTGCCCCTCCCCTGCTCACATGCTCTGAATGAATGAATGAGTGAGTGAGTGAATGAATGAATGAATGAATGAAAAATAAATAAAATAAGATTCTGAAGGAAAACAATTTACAGCCTAAAAAATCTGTGCCTACCTGAACTACCATTCAAGTGTAGGAGTAAAATACTTGAAAATATTTATCTGAAAAAAGTTATTTTCATGTCTTTTTTGGCCATTTTTGTTTCCTTGTCTGTGAAGTATCTTTGCAAGTAGCCCATTTTCCTTTCGTTTTTTTAGGAGTTCCTTATGAATTCCTGGCAAATCCTTTGCATTCCTAGCAAATCCTTTGTCATTTATATAACATGAGGATAGAGTAATAACCAGTGGAACAGAATAGAGAATTCTGAAATAGATCCTCATAAACATGGAAACTTAATTTATGACAGAGCTGGCATTGCAGATCAGCAGAGAAAGAATATACTTTTTAAGAAAAAATGGTGCAAGACAATTAGTTACCCATATGGGGAAAAAATTGATCCCTCCGTTCCAAGAGGATTAGAGATTTAACTGTAAAGGCCAAACTATAAAACATAAAAAGACTGTGCATATGTAAGACTATCTTATAATCTCAGGGCAAGGAAGATTCAACAAAAACACCAAGGGGCGCCTGGGTGGCTCGTCGGTTAAGCGTCCGACTTCAGCTCAGGTCATGATCTCACGGTCCGTGAGTTCGAGCCCCGCATCGGGCTCTGTGCTGACAGCTCAGAGCCTGGAGCCTGTTTCAGATTCTGTGTCTCCCTCTCTCTGTGCTCCTCCCCTGTTCATGCTCTGTCTCTCTCTGTCTCAAAAATAAATAAACGTTAAAAAAAAAATTTTTTTTTTAAATAAAAAATAAATAAAAAATAAAAAATAAAAAAAAAAACGCCAAAAGCACAAATCACAGGAAAAGATAAATGAATTCAAATTAAAATTAAGACCTTCAGGGGCTCCTGGGTGGCTCAGTGGGTTGGGTGTCTGAATCTTGATTTCAGCTCAGGTCATGATCTCACAGTTCATGAGATTGAATCCCACATCGGGCTCTGTGATTACAGCGTGGAGCCTGCTTGGGGTTCTCTCCCTCTCTGCCTCTCTCTCTCTCTCTCTCAAATAAATAAACTTTAAAAAAAATAGAGTGATATTTTGAATAAGAGGATGGGCCACTACATTTTAGGAGCTACCAGCCCGCTATGCTCTCTTGGAATGGGAGAGTGAATTAATGTGCTTTAGGATCATAGTGAGGCCTTGGCCCAGTTTCACAGCTGTCCCCTCTTCCTTTCCTCTTCAGAGAGTACACACTCGATGTGTACAGACTCTCCTCCGTGGTCACACAACATGATGCCAAGAAAGCCGGGGCTGAGGTGGTAAAGCAGGTGGAACACCCTTTGCTGAGTGGTCTGCTGTATCCTGGACTGCAGGTACTCAAACGGGAGGGAGTCGCCCAGTGACCTTTTCTGCTCTGTTTCTAACTATTGGTCATAAACCTCTCTCTCAGCCTCCATTAAGTCCATGTACTTGCTGTTCCTTGGCTGTGCTGTGGGCCTTCCTTCCTGTCTCCCTCCCCTCCCCTTTCTTGCAAGCCTTTGACTTCTCAGCTGTAGATCCTCCCCATCTGTCCTTCAAAACGCTACTTATCTCACACATCTTTTTTTTTTTTTTTTTTTTTTAGTTTACAAATCAGTTTATTTACAGATTTTTTAATTTTCTTTTTCTTTTAAGTAAATTAGTTCTACACGCAATGTGGGGCTTAAACTCACAACCCTGAGATCCAGAGCCACACGCTCCACCAACTGAGCCAGCCAGGTGCCCCAGATGTTATATTTCTTAAAGTACATTTCAGCCAACAAATCTATTTACACAGGTATCCATGGGAATTCATACCAGTTATTTACAGATCGTACTTACAAACCACACCCTAAGTCTTCTGTACAGAGTTACACTGGATGTGACTATTGACTGAAAATGGCCTGATGACCAGGCTGTTTACACATATGTAGTAAATGGGTTTGTTTTTTCATGTCTGCACAGTACAGGACACACACAGAGACCAGACCTCCCAGAGAACGCTTTGCAATGTCACATATCTTCTCTGTGTTAATCATAATCACTTAAGTGAAAAAAATTTCAGAGGTGCAAAAAGAAATTTCAGGCATGGTCCTATTTTCCATTAAACAAAGCATATCATATTTCATGTGTGTGTACATTATATTTGTATGAGCAAGGAGAAAGATGACAAAATTCAAAAAAAATTTTTTTTTTAATAATTAAAATTGGGGCACCTGGGTGGCTCAGTCGGTTGAGCACCTGACTCTTGGTTTCTGCTCAGGTTATGATCCCAGGATTGTGGGATCGAGCCCTGTGTTAGGCTCTTGTGCTGAGCGTGGAGCCGCCTTAAGACTCTCTGTCTCCCTCTGCCCCTCTCCCCTGCTCATGCGCTCTCTTTCTAAATAAAATAATTAAAATTTTTAGGTTTCAGTCACATTGGCTATCTTTCACATATATTTCAGTGCTCACAGGCCACATGTAGCTAGTGGCTAACCTACTGGACAACACAGATAGAGAATATATTCATCATTCCAAAATATTCTACTAGACAGCGCTGTTGTAGATTATTCCTGCTTGCTCACCTTTCTCTCCCTCTCCTTCTTCCTCATCCCTCCATTCAATCAGACATGAAATTTTATCAATTCTGCTTCTTAAAATCTCTTACGTTTGTTCTTGTTCTACATTCCCACTGACTTGGTTCAGCATTGTTTCTTACCTGGACTCTCATAGCAGCCTTCTAGCTATTTTCTTTGTTCTAATCCAAAGGCCTCCACTCAGTGCTCTGTCTGCCCTCTTACTGGTATGGTCTTTCTACGGTGTGGGCCGGGATGATGCTAGCACCCTAGCATGACATTTAGGGTCCCTACTTCTCTGATGCCATCATTAACCACTTCCTGCATCCGTTGAAGTTTGTGCTTTTGCAGACTGAATCACTCATAATTTCCCTAAACATTTCACACCTCTGTGCCCTCTGACATCTGTTTCCTCTGCATGGTGAAAAACATCTATGTATTCTTCAAAACCAGGCTCAGCCCACAGTCTGATTCCAGGAAGCCTTCACTGCCACCTGTCTGACCAGCTAGAGATCAGCCTTTCTTTCTTTCTTTGTGTTAGCACTGTTCCGTGAATGAACATCCAGGGTAGCCCTTCGCATACTGTACGCAGGTTATCTGCTTAACATGTCTCTCTTTTCAACTGTTTAATTGGCTTATTAAAGGCAGAGTCTGGGTCCGATTCAACTCTGCGTCCACAGGGCTGGCTCTAGGCCTGGCATGTAGTGACAATACCTGTTTGCTTACCAGTTTAATAGTGCCCTTTTCTCCTGAGCTCTCACAGCACTTTATTCTTATGCCATTATCTGACATTTGTCACAGGCTGCCTTGCTCACTGTATCTTTGACACGACCATATTGTGTCTTCTCCTTCTTCCCTCCCTTCCCCACTGGATTGTGAGCTTCTTAAAGGCAGAAGCTCTTCTTTTTTTCCCCCCATGACATCCACATGGAGTACTATTCACCGCAGGCATTCAGCAAACATTTCTCCCGCTCTTGAGGCCAACAGGGAGGCTGGATGCTGCTTATTTGCTTCCTAGCTTTACTTTCTGAAAAAAACCTAATGAATTTCAAGCTTCTGACTTCTCAGATCCATACAGAAGAAATACAGTAGGAGTTTATGCTCATGTGTTGTTTTTTTTTTTTTCCCACAGGCCTTAGATGAAGAGTATTTGAAAGTAGATGCCCAGTTTGGAGGTGTTGATCAGAGAAAGATTTTCACCTTTGCAGAAAAGGTTGGTGTCCTCTTTTCTTTTTTTTCTTTTGTGCCTCAGAGGTGTGCAGTTACAGTTTACTGAATATTCCAGTCCCACCACTCATAACTACAGAGAAAGAACGTTGTCCATTATCACACAATTAGCGACTGAGCAGAAATTAGCACTCAGACCTGGCTGGCTCCGTTGGTGGAGCATGCGACTCTTGGTCTTGGGGTTGTGAGTTTGATCCCCATGTTGGATGCAGGGATTACTTAAAAAGAAAAATCTTTTTTTAAAAACAAAAACCTGTGTAGGGGCACCTGGGTGGCTCAGTCAGTTAAGCTTCCAGCTTTGGCTCAGGTCATGATCTCACGGTTCGTGAGTTCGAGCCCCGCATCAGGGTCTCTGCTAGCAGCACGGAGCCCCCTTCGGGTCCTCTGTCCCTCTCTCTCTCTGCCCCTCCCCCTACTCACACTCGCGCTCTCTCTCTCAAAAATAAATAATAAAACATTAAAAAAAGGAAAAAAAAAAAAGCCCACGCTCTGGCTGCCACCAGGAAACTGCCCCCAGACCTGTTGGATTTGCTTCTTCCCTAGTAGCACAGTTTCTAGGGAAAGGTACCACCAGGCAGAACTACTGATCTTTCTCAGAGCATTCAGTCTGTATTGCTGTGAATCTTACATAAACCACTCATCTGAGTTGAGGTTTAGCAGGGTTTAAAGGAAGAAATCAGAGCAAACCCTTTAGTTCTTTTTGGGGAAAGAACGTGAGTAAGTTGAAAAGGACTATTGAGAAATGGTTGGTATTTTTGAAAGCTTCTCAAAACCTCATCTTGGCAAGGGCATGGAGAAAACACTGTTAGTGGAAATGCAAATTCCTGAAGAGTAGTTTGCCCTAATAATTATACAAATTAATGTTAAGGAAATTATTTTATTTCTTTATTTTTTTTTAAGTTTATTTATTTTGAGAAAGAGAGAGAGTGTGTGAGCAGGAGAGGGACAGGGGGAGAGGGAGAGAGAGACAATCCCAAGCAGGCTCCGCTTGAACTCACGAACTATGAAATCATGACCTGAGCCGAAACCAAGAATTATATGCTTAACCAGCTGAGCCACCCAGGCACCCCAAGGAAATAATTTGAAAAGTGTAATTTCGGTTATATATTAAAGTACTTATCACATTATCAATTTAAAGGAAAAATCTAGATATAAGAGTGCTTGGCTGGTTCAGTCAGTAGAATGTGCAACTCTTGATCTCAGGGTTGTAAGTTTGAGCCCCATGTTGGGTGTAGAGACTACTTAAAAATAAAATCTGGGGTGCCTAGGTGGCTTAGTCAGTTGAATGCCCAGCTCAATTTTGGCTCAGGTCATGATCGCAGGGTCATGGGATTGAACCCCACGTTGGGCTCCATGCTAAGCGTGGAACCTGCCTAAGATTCTCCCTCTCTTGGCCTCCTGGGTGGCTCATTCAGTTAAGCATCCAACTTGGGCTCAGGTCATGATCTCACGGTTTGTGAGTTTGAGCCCCGCATCAAGCTCTGCACTGACAGTGTGGAGCCTGCTTGGGATTCTCTGTCTCCATCTCTCTCTGCCCCTTCCCCACTTGTGCACGCATGCCTTCTCTGTCTCTCTCTCAAGATAAATAAACTTTCAAAAAAACCAAGATTCTCTCTCCCTCTGCCCCTCTCCCTCGCACGCACTCTCTCAAATAAAGTTTTTTTAAATATCTTTTTTAAAAAAACTAGAAATAAATTCCTATCCAATGACAAGTGATTGGTTAAATATGTTATGATAACTCCTTGTAATGGAATATCGTATAGTGTATTTAAAATGGTTTTAGGATGTCTTTTTTATTAAGTTTTTAATTCTATTTCCAGCGTAGTTAACATGCAGTGTATATTAGTTTCAGGTGCACAGTATACTGATTCACCAGTTCTATAGATGACTCAGTGCATTCCCCCAGGGCCCCACCCAACTCCCCTCTGGTAACCATCAGTTCTGTATAGTTAGGGGTGTTCTAGGTTTGACTCTCCACCCCCCCACCTTTTTTTTTCCTTTGCTCATTTGTTTTGTTTCTTAAATTCCACATATGTGTTGGGGCGCCTGGGTGGCTCAGTCTAGTTAAGCGGTCGACTTCAGCTCAGGTCATGATCTCGCAGTTTGTGAGTTCAAGCCCCACGTTGGACTCTGTGCTGACAGCTCAGAGCCTAGAGCCTGCTTTGGATTCTGTGTCTCCTTTCTGCCCCTCCCCCATTTGGGCTCTGTCTCTTGTCTCTCTCTCAAAACTAAACATTAAAAAAAAGTTTTTTTTAAATAAAAAATTCCACATGTGTGTGAAGTCATATGGTATTTATCTTTCTCTGACCGGCTTATGGTTTTGGGGTATATTTAATGAATGGGGAATGATTACAATGTAAATTTTTAAATTAGGTATTTCACATTATTCTATTTTATCTCCTCTGTTAAGTTTTTGGTTGAACGTACTTTTATTATTCTAGCAGAGATGTGACCCATGGCTTGTTTTTTGTGTGACTCACAATCTCTTAGAAAGGTTTTTATATTTTTTAAGGGCTGCACAAAACATGAAGAAGAATATGCAGTAGAGGGGCACCTGGGTGGCTCAGTCTGTTAAGTGTCTGACTTTGGCTCAGGTCATGATCTCGTGATTCATGAGTTTACCCCCTGCGTTGGGCTCTGTGCTGACAGCTCAGAGCCTGGAGCCTGTTTTGGATTCTGTGTCTCCTTTTCTTTCTGCCCCTCCTCCTCTTCAAAAATAAACATTAAAAAAATTTTTCTTTTAAATAAATAAAAAGAATATGCAGTAGAGTCCCAAAGTCTAAAATATTTATTTTTTGGTTCTTTACAGAGAAGTTTTGCTCATCCTTTACTCTAGAGATTACAACATGTGTCTTTATAGTTTATTACAGTTTAAATTAGGTATTTTAACCACTTCTCAACAATGTAAGAACCTGCAATTTAACTCCTTCCTGCCCTTTGTGCTATTGTCATATATTTCGCTTTTACATATATCTTAAATCCGAAAGACTTCATTATAACTCCTTTTCAAGCAGTCAATTTTCAGGTATACTCATCCCTACTTACCCTTCCTGGTATTCTTGACTCCTTCCTGCACTTCTATACTTCTGTGCTTCCTTCTGGGGTCATTTTCCTTCGGCCTGCAGAGCCCCCGCCTTGGATTTGGTGTTGGTAGTGCAGGTCGTTAGTAATGAATTCCTTCAGCTTTCTTTTGCCTGAAAACATCCTTCTTCTGTTTTCACTGGATATCAAATTCTAGGTTGGCAGTTATTTTTCTTTTAGCCCTTTAAAGAGTCATCCCATTGTCTCTGGCTGCCTTAGTTTCCATTGAGAAGTCACCTGTAAGTATTACTGTTGCTCTTTTGTAGATAGTAACTGCTTTTCTCTGGCTGCTTTTAGGGTTTTCTCTGTCTCTGATTTTCAGCAATTTGACAATGATGTTTTTTGGCTATAGTTTTCTTGATATTTATCCTACTTGGATTTTGCTGAGGTTCCTGAGTCTGTTTTCAGCAATTTGAGGCAATTGTCCCCTACTATGTCCTTAAATATTGCTTCGGTCTTATTCTCTGTCTCCTGCCCTGGACCCTAATTCTACATAGGGTAGACCTCTTGACTATGTTCTACGTGTCTTTTTAAAAAAAATATTTATTTGGGGGAGAGCGCAAGTGAGGGAGGGGCAAAGAGAGGGGGACAGAGCATCTGAAGCGGGCTCTGCGCTGGCAGGCTGACACCAGCAAGCCCAATATGGGGCTCAAACTCCTGAACTGCAAGAACTTGACCTGAGCCAAAACTGGACGCTCAACCCACTGAGCCATCCAGGTGCCCCTCCCATGTGTCTCTTATATTCTGTTCTGTTGTTTTCTTTTTTTTGTCCCTTCTGTGCTTTAGTTTGGTTATTCTCTACTGACTTTTCTTCAAGCTTATCAATCCTGTCTTCTGTTAAATCCATCCAATGTTGTACTGTGCCATTTTGAACTTCCATTTGGTTCTTTTTTTTTATAGATTCCAGCTCCCTTTTACAAAATTCTCTTTTATCCAGTTTGTCCATCTTTTCCTGTTTCCTTTCACACACCAATCATAGTTATTTTGACATCCTGATCTGTTTATTCCAGTATCTGGATTGTTCCTGGGTCTGCTTTTATTTCTCGTAATTATCAATCATTTTTTTTCTTCTTCCCCGTTTCTAATACTTTTTTTATTGTATCAAAGATATCGTAGAGGGGTGCCTGGGTGGCTCAGTCAGTTGGGCGACCGACTTCGGCTCGGGTCATGATCTCACGGTCCGTGAGTTCGAGCCCCACGTCGGGCTCTGTGCTGACAACTCAGAGCCTGGAGCCTGTTTTGGATTCTGTGTCTTCCTCTCTCTCTGACCTTCCCCCATTCATGCTCTGTCTCTCTCTGTCTCTAAAGTGAATAAATGTTAAAAAAATTAAAAAAAAAAAAAGATATCGTAGATATGTGGTAGAGACTCTGGATTATGCTTATAGGGTGAGTGTTTTCTGTAGGCTGTTAAATTACTGACTTACCACCTTGATCCTGTCTGGGGCAGGTTTTAGGCTTTGTCAGAACAGGTTTGTTTCAGGGCACCTGGGTGGCTCAGTCAAAGCGTCCGACTTCAGCTCAGGTCATGATCTCACAGTTCATGAGTTCAAGCCCCAAATGGGGCTGGCTCTGTGCTGACAGCTCAGAACCTAGAGCCTGCTTCAGATTCTGTGTGTGTGTCTCTCTCTCTGCCTCTCCCCTTTTCATGCTCTGTCTTCTTTCAAAAATAAATAAGCATTTAAAAAATTTTTGTAAATTATTGAAAAGAAAAGATTATGTGTCTCCTTCTCTGCTCCTCCCCTGCTTGTGCACGTTCTCTCCCTCTCTCTCTTTCTCTCTCAAAAATGAATAAACATTTAAAAAAAAAAAAAAAAGGAACAAGTCTGTTTCAGTTTGCCCTTCTACAATGTGGGTCTTATTCCTAGGATACAGCCTTTCTGGGATCTCAAACTCAAATCTCAGGGTGTTCACAAAGACCTCTCCACTTGGAGTGGACCTAAGCTTCAACCTCTGTCTCCCCAGCACTGTGCAGCCTCTGAAGTCTGTGCGCAGATCGCCAACCTCCCAGCACCTGTTCTCTGCTAGGCTTCCTGGCATCTCCGTATGCACACACCGCTATGAGTCAGCTAATAAATGAGTAGGGAATTTTGACTTTGATTTGAGGGTGGGGGGCTCACTTCTCTCTAGAACCTTTCCTCAGTCCTAGCCTCCTGGCAGCCCAGAACTCCAGTCTCTGTCTCTCCTTCGTCAGACTCTCTCTCAGCACCTCGTTTGGGGAAAATGCCCTCAAGGAGGAAGCCAGGGTGAGTGTGGGGTCACCTTTGCTTTCCCTTCTCTCAAAATTCATAGTCCTACACCTGTTGCTATCAAATGCCTGCAAATGGTCATTTTATATATTTCCAGCTTTTATAGTTGTTTATGGTGGTAGGGTAAATCCAATAGCTTCACAACATAATACTAATAGGAAAACAGTAGGGAAAACTTTGTTTATGTTATTGTATACACCATCGAAAGGTTGTATATCCAATGCAATGGATTATTAGCCACAAAAAAGAATGAAATCTTGCCATTTGCAATGATGTGGATGGAGCTAGAGAGTATTATGCTAAGCAAAATCAGTTACTCAGAGAAAGACGAATACCACATGATTTCACTCATATGTGGAATTTTAAGAAACAAAACAAATGAGCAAAGGAGAAAAAGAGAGAGAGGCAAACCAAGAAACAGACTCCTAACTATAGAGAACAAACTGATGGTTACCAGAGAGGAGGTGGGTGGGGGGGAGCAAGTTAGGTAGGTGAAGGGGATTGAGGAGAGCACTTGGGATGAGCACAGGGTGTTGTATAGAAGTGCGGAATCACTATGTTGTACACCTGAAACTAATCTACTGTATGTCAACTGCAATTTAAATAAAAACTTTTTTAAAAAAGAAAAAAAGTCTACTCAGTAGGAAAAGAGATTGGAAGGACTATATCAAACTATTAAGTTGCTTGCCAAGTTAGATGGGATCAGGACACTGAGGAGGAGTTTACACTAACATTTGCTTTGTGTGTTTCTTTCTAACCCCTCAGTACCTCCCTGCACTTGGTTACTCAAAACGGGTCCATCTGATGAATCCTATGGTTCCAGGATTAACTGGCAGCAAAATGAGCTCCTCAGAAGAGGTAGGTTTGCCAACTCTGACTTGAGTTTAGAAATCTTCAGCAAGAGAGATGCCTGGGTGGCTCAGTTGGTTGGACATCCGACTTTTGATTTCAGCTCAGGTCATGATCTCACAGTTCTTGGGATTGAGCCCCACGTTGGGCTCTGCACTGGCAGTGTGGAGCCTGCTTGGGATTCTCCCTCTCTCTCTTCTCTCTCTCTCTCTCTCTCTGCCCTGCCCCTGCTCGTGCATGTGTGCTCTCTCCCTCTTAAACTTTAAAAGAAAGAAATCTTCAGCAAGAGATGAAGATATTGAAGACTCAAAAGAACAGTTACTTGGCTAACTTGAATTCTTGTAGATTTGAATTCCAAGGAATCTGAGGTTCATCCCGTTAATTCCAGTGGTTCTTGAGTATTGAAGGACCCAGAAGCAGTCCTGATAGGATCCAATCATAATCTTAACAATTTTACTGCTGTGATATTGTGTGATAAAGCACACAAGCAAAAGTAATGTTTTCATTCATCGACTGTGGTAAATCTCAGCCTTACTAATGAGGTTAATGAGGCGAGGGTTACATTTCACCAAATAGCATCTTGATTCTTAGAGTGATATTTGATATAACTAATATGACAAATACAATATTTTTTAACATTTAAAAGTACTGCTTATGGAAAATGCACTTTTGTTTTGATCACTAAGGGTACAGAATGGAGGGCTCTGTGGAACCCAGAGATGTGGAAGTTTGAGTTCGGGGTTCCCAAACACAGCTGACCTTGAGAACCACCTAGGGAAAGCATTGATTAGGCTCTGTTCTTAGAGATTCTGATAAAGCGGTTCTGGGAAACAACTCAGGAGTCTGTACTTTCTTTCGGATTCTACTAGGTGATTCCGATTGAATTCACGTTTGGGTGCTCATCCAGTTCTTTAAATCTGACTTCTCAATCTTTGATCAGAGATCAGTAAATATACGCATGGAAACTTTTCTTATTATTTTTAAAGGAATATACTCACTCGTTTTTCTCTATGTTAAGGTGATCCATGTATCAGCTATTTCTCTGACAAAATATCCTATCACTCACGCAATTTGGTGACACTCACCCTATCTTAACCCCGGAAGTCCGTGTTAGTTAGCAGCAGTTCCTGAACACGACTGCATCAGAATCACACAGAGAGCTTTTTCAAGATACAAATATCTGGCCCAGCCTCAAGAGATTTTGACTCATCTCCCAGTAATTCACATTTTTTTACAAGCACCCCAGGTGATTCATACACAGGCATACGTGGACCGGAATTTGGTAACCACTGTGAACCCAGAGATCCGTGAGTTTACTCACTTCAAAATAAGAAACAACTCCTATTACCCTAAAAAGGAAAAATGGCTCTAGGTAATATACAGTACCTAGTGTGGGGGCTCGCTGTGAAACAAGTCCCCTCACACATTGTTTGTGGCAATGTCAATTAGTCTTCCCCTTTCAGAAAATCGTTTTGGGCCTAGCAGTTTTGGGTAGCTTAAGGAAATAATCTCAGAGAAGGAGGAAAAAAAACCAACTCTGCAAAGATATTCATTGTATTATATATAAATTGTATAAATTAGAACATAATCTAACAGTTTAGAAATCATTAAAGAAATTATATTGTCACTAATAATCGGGACTATAATACACCATAAAAATTACAAGTGAGGGTGAGGTAGCCACTCAGAAATACTTATGATAGAGTCTCAAGTGAAAAAGCAAAGAGTAGACGCTTGTTCTCGAACTACAGATTTGTAACGATTCTGTGTGTTATAGACAAGGCCTGGGAAGAACACAGGAAAACTCAACTAGTTATTTTTGTTGGGGGGCAATATCGTGAGTGGCTCTTGACTCTGATTAATTCTGCTTTTGTTGAAGCTGTTACTGTTTAAACCTTCGTTTAAAAAAAAAAAAAAATGGAAATACACAGATTCGTTGAGCATATCTCATTTCCCACCATAAGAGGTCCCTTCTCCTCCATGGCTTCTAGGAGTCCAAGATTGATCTCCTTGACCGGAAGGAGGATGTAAAGAAAAAACTAAAGAAGGCCTTCTGTGAGCCAGGGAACGTGGAGAACAACGGAGTTCTGTCTTTCATCAAGCATGTCCTCTTTCCCCTTAAGTCTGGTAAGACACCCTTTTATTGCTTCTCAGAGGCCAGGCGGAGGTAGCAGAAGTAGTGCTGAGGTCGCCCTTGTGATTTGTCAGAATCTTCCTTCGCCGATGGCTTCCCTGATTCTGTGCTCTGACTTCTCATATGCCGACGTACATTTGGAGTCGGGATGTCATTTCACTGCCCGTGGGGTTGTTACCAAGGTTAGGTTCTAAGCGGGGTGTCAGGGTGGGCAGGGGTGTAGAGATGAAGGTGGGCGCAGGCATGCTCAATTAGAGGAATACAAAAGAAATGTAAGGCACGATCCTTCCCCTTGAGCTTGGATGCCAGCTGGTTTGCTAGCTCATCTGATTTAAGAACAATAAAATGCCATATAATAAAGTTCAAAATATATAATAAAAACTAAAACACCCATAATATTTGAGCTAGGAATGCTGACTCTGCCATTATCAATGAGTTTGTTGGCATAGATCCATTTTCTTACAGAGTTTGTGATCCTTCGAGATGAGAAATGGGGTGGAAACAAAACCTACACCGCTTACTTGGACCTGGAAAAGGACTTTGCTGATGAGGTAATACCAAAGGAGGAGTAATCCCCACTGAATTCCTTCTGACAGACGTCTCCATCTTGGCCCAGCCAGGTTTCTAATATGCGCCGCAAGGCTCTGCTTGATGCTGATGTGTATTGTGTTAGTGTCTTAATGAGGATTCGGGTGGTTCACAGTTTAGATGGGCACATGGCACAAAGCTCGTGTATTGATGTCCTCATCATTCTGCAAAGGATTTAGCCTGGAATGAA
Source organism: Panthera uncia (assembly GCF_023721935.1). Lineage (NCBI taxonomy): Eukaryota > Metazoa > Chordata > Mammalia > Carnivora > Felidae > Panthera > Panthera uncia. The sequence continues at coordinate 80,323,484 of NW_026057585.1, forward strand.
GGACCAAACCCAGCAAGATGAAGCATTTCAGGGAGAGGTGCAAAGTCCAGGTTCAAAAAAGAAACACCTGTGGAAGGTAGCTAGCTAAAGGGTACTGATGATCTCAACAGACAGTTTAACAAAAGAATTGCTAGGTGCCCATGTGTTAGGCACCATGGTAGGGGCTGGCATTACAGAGGATTAAATCCTCATGAAGGGGATGCCTGGGAGGCTCAGTCGGTTACGCATCCCACTTTGGCTCAGGTCATGATCTCACAGTTCGTAAGCTCGAGCCCTGCACCGGATGAGCCCAAGCCCCACTTTGGTCTCCACGCTGATAGTGCAGAGTCTGCGTGGGATTCTCTCTCTCTCCCTCTCTCTCTCTACTGCTCACTCACTCGTACCCTCTCTCTCTCAAAAACAAATTTTAAGGGGTGCCTGGGTGGCTCAGTCTGTTGAGCAACTGACTTCGGCTCAGGTCATGATCTCATGGTTTGTGAGTTTGAGCCCCACATCAGGCTCTGTGCTGACAGCTCGGAGCCTGGAGCCTGCTTCGAATTCTGTGTCTCCCTCTCTCTCTGCCCCTCCCCTGCTCATGCTGTCTCCCTCTGTCTCAAAGATAAATATAACCATTAAAAATAAATAAATGAATAAATAAATTTTAGAAAATCCTCATGGAGCTCATGGTCCAGTGGGAGAGGCAGACATAGAAACAAATATCACTGCTATGTGACTATACGATGACGATGTACATGTATGATCCAGAAATATAATAGGAGGAAGTGATTGCCTGGCTGGTCAAGCTTTACAGAGGGGACAGCCTCCGAACAGAGGGAAGAAATTGCGCAAAGACATGGTGAGGTGAGACAGCATAGTATGGAATTACAAGTGGTTTGATCTAACATGAGTCCAAAAGGTGAGGCAGAGTGTTGTGGGAGAGATAGGCAGGGCCAGGTCATAAAGGGAAGATGTGGCCATGGTGCATATGGAGAATGAAATGGGGACTTTTGACTGACTCTGACTTTGGGTTGAATCAGCAACGTGATCGGGCTGTCAGAAACGTAATGAAGTCTTAGTGTAAGTCATCCGAAGTGTAGAGTCTGGAACCACAGAGTTGATCATTCAGTTCTCCACTGTTGTGAGTACATTTGGGGTTGTGCATTCAGCCCTGAACTTCAATTTTCTGAAGTTTATTTGACCATCTGGGCTGTGTTGGTGGGGAGAAGGAGGATGCTGTGATAGGGAACAGACCCAAGCCCTTGTCACAAGAGCACAGTTGAAAGAACAGGGGATGTTTAGTTGGGAATCAGGCCTGTGTTCCGTCATCCTCAAATACATGACAGATTCCCGTGGGAGAGGGGTTGGATTTCTTCCTGTGGCACCAGAAAGCTAAACCAGGTCTGCAGGTGGGGACCGCGGGGGTAGGTGTGTTCGGGTTCAACATCAGGGAGAGCTGTGCAGTGACCTCCACTGTGTGGCAATGGACTGGGCTGCCTCACTTGACCTTGCGTCCCCGTCACTGAGGTGTTCAGGCAGAGCCCGGAAGACCACTGCAGGACACCGTTGTGTAAGGGACAGAACATCAAGTAGAAGCAAAGGCTCGGTGACCTCTGAGCTCTGCGGCCCTCCAAGCCCATCTTTTGGATGTTTTTCACAGCCATTGCTCTGAAACCCTTCTGTCTGCAGTCTGAGGCCGGCCACGAAACCCACACGGTACTCCTCAGTCCTGTGAACGGTCATTTGTGGGAGTAACGAAAAGGATAGAAGAAATGTGTCTGAAAAAAGAGCTTGGAGCAGCACTAGCCAATAGCACTTTCTGTGACCATGGACATGGTCTGTATGCACTGCCTCCTCACGCAGCTGCCACTGGCCACGTGTGGCTGGTCAGCCTTAGAACATGCCCAATGCAGCCGAGAAACTGCGTTTCAGTTTACCCGGAAATATCCACATGAGGCTAGTGGCTCCCATCTTGGACAGAGCCGGTCTAAAGCTTTCCTGTTGTTAAAATTACACATGCCCAGGGCGCCTGGATGGCTCAGTTGGTTAAACGTCCAATTTCGACTCAGGTCATGACCTCGCAGTTTGTGAGATCAAGACCCGTGTCAGGCTCCGTGCTGACAGCTCAGAGCCTGGAGCTTGCTTCGGATTCTGTGTCTCCTTGTCTCTCTGTCCCTCCCCCACTGATGCTCTGCCTCTCTCTCAAAAATTTCCCAAGGAAATGAAGGAATATTAGAAACAAAAATGTAGGTATTGTTGTATTACAGGTGTTCATGCCTAAGAGACATCACCTCGGAATATCTAGCAGGTGCTTTCAGGCCAGATCTGGGATATAAAAGCACGAGTCATGGGACACAAGAAGAATTGACTTGCTCAACTCTTACTGCATACTTGCACTCCTCACCATTTTCACCCACGTTATGTGATTTAATCCTCATTCTGACTCTCTGAGACTCTGAGATATAGGTATTATCTTCAGCTTTTAAGTGAAGAACCCCAGACTTAGAGGAGTTAACTGCCTGGTCCAGGGGTCACACAGCTAGCTGGAACTCAAACCCCAGTCTAACTCCAGAGCCCTTGTTCTTTCTTCTGGCTCACTCGGCTCGGCCCCCCTCGGGCTGTCTCCTTGGGTTGCATATGTGAATGTTTCTCTGCCTCTAAATGCCTCTGGTTTGTGCCATTCTTCTAAGCATGAATGGAGGGACTAGAAGACTTTGACTAATAAAAACATTCAGCCTCTACAAACCCTCAAGTTGGTATGGAATTCAGAGTCAAAAACCCTAACTCTCATACAGTGAGATAATCTTTCTGAACCTGTTTTCCCTTCTCTGTCAGCTTCACAGGATTGTTCTGAGGATCGAGTAAGACTGTAGGGAGGAGTGGTGTCTGGGTGGCTCTGGGAGCTCACTAGCACAGGTCATGATCTCATGAGTTCGAGCCCCACATCAGGCTCTGCGCTGGTGGTATGGAGCCTGCTTGGGATCCTCTCTCTCTCTCCCCCCTTCTCTCTCTCTCTGCCCCTTCCCCACTTGCGCACTCTCTCTCTCTCTCTGAAAATAAATAAATAAACTTAAAAAAAATAGAGACCGCTGGGGAAACACCTGCACCCTCCACACACATTATCCTTAGTGGACTTGGACATCTGTGCTGCATCTCACAGAGCCTTTGGACGCTTTTGCAGGTTGTACACCCTGGAGACCTCAAGAATTCTGTTGAAGTCGCCCTGAACAAGTTGCTGGATCCTATCCGGGAAAAGTTTAATACTCCTGCACTGAAGAAACTGGCCAGCGCTGCCTACCCAGACCCCTCAAAGCAGAGTAAGGCGAGCCAGGGAGGGAGGGGGAGGGCCAAGGGGTGCTTGGCATCATCAGGACAGAGAGCCTGTCAGTGGGCTTCAGAAGAAGGTCTGCCTTAAATTGAGAGCCCGAGAAGCCAGGGGGCCCGAAGTACAGGAATATCGTACCCCATTGACTCCTGGAATGGAGCTGGAATCATCTGGATTTTGGTTTGGGCGATGCTGTGAAGTGATTACGTCCTGCCGTACCAGTCTACTGTGTGAGACATGGCCTGTGATCTCATACTTCACTAAATCCTCTTCAGTTAAGAGACCAGTTGGGTTAGACCATGAGGGTAACACAACTGCTCAGGCAGAGTCTGCACAGCTCCTTAGGAAAGCTCATCTTTAGCTTCGCCCAGTTCCCTTGCATGGGCTTCTGACCAGCTCTTAGTTGGCCATCCATTGACCCATGATGCTGAGTTATTAACTTGGATGGTTTTGTGTGACTCTCCCAGAAAAGACTCCATCAATGCATGTGAGATGCATGAATAGAAACACCTAGAGGTAGCAAAGCTACTACTGTCCTTTCCCAAAGGTTGCCAGTCCTATTTTAGAGAAGATATAAGTAGGGGCGCCTAGTTCATGAGTTCAAGTCCCATGTCAGGCATAGAGATTACTTAAAAAAAATAAATAAGAAAAAACTAAATGGGTAGATTCTGGGGATTCTGCACTAAACCCTGCTAGTGTCATCATTTGGTGGGGTCAGCATTTGGCCTGTCATGGCAGAGGAAGAGAGTTCTGATCCCTTGGGGTTCCTTTCTTTCCCAGAGCCGATTGCCAAAGGTCCTGCCAAGAATTCAGAACCAGAGGAGGTCATCCCATCCCGGCTGGATATCCGTGTGGGCAAAGTCATTAGTGTGGACAAGGTACTCATTTTTCACCACATCCCAGAGAGGCCGATAGGGGTCACGTTTGTCTGTTTCCATCTGGAGGAAACCTGGCCTGGGATGGGAAGTAACATCCCTGAGGTCATATTGCAAGTCAGAACACAGGTGTCTAGTTCCAGGTGTCAGGCTTTTTTCCCCTTTGCTGCCTCTGGACCTTTTGCAACCAGACACAGCCAGGAACTCAGAGCCGGGGTTGGGGAGGAGAGGATATTAGTCAGAGGGAGCTTGCTTATCAGTTAAATCTGGTCTGATAGACTCTTCTGGTCTCTACTGGCTTGTCTGGACTTGGCTGCAGGCCTTATCTTGGAACAGCCACTTTGTCTCCCTGCCCCATCCCACCCACCCCTGAAAATGGGGAAGGGAGAGGGACTTCCTTTTACCCAGAGACAGAAGGTTATGCAGCCAGCGACCTGGGACCATTGTTGTGGACTTTTCTTTCTTTCCCAGCATTGTTTTTCACTACAGAGACTACTGAAAGTACTTTGAGATGGCTGCCTCCTTCAGATGGTGAGGCCAGCATTGTCCTCCGCTCATCTTCCAGGCCACGCAGGACTCAGCCGGTGTAGCATGTGGCCATAGCGGTAGCCACCCAGACAGTCCAGGCCATTTACTTGTGCAGGAGACTCCGTGCACCTCCTCTTGCTCAAACCCTGCCTCTTGGGGGAGAGTAAAATGGAGCTTCAAGGCCCATCTTCCTGTCTGCTCTCTGGGACCTGGAAAGAGTTTGCTGCAGAGGGTCCCTCAGGAGCCTCTGTTGGAGAGTAGATGCCCCTTTCAGCAGTCAGAGGGTTCACCGGACCCCCATGGTCCCTTCCGTCACAATACCGTCCGGAACTAACCTCTCTTGCCGGCAGCACCCAGACGCAGACAGCCTGTACGTGGAGAAGGTCGATGTGGGGGAAGCTGAACCACGGACTGTGGTGAGCGGCCTGGTGCAGTTTGTGCCCGAGGAGGACCTGCGGGATAGGCTGGTGGTGGTGCTGTGCAATCTGAAACCCCAGAAGATGAGGGGTGTCGAGTCCCAAGGCATGCTTCTGTGTGCTTCTATGTGAGTGAGAGCTTGGGGTGGGGCGCGGGCCCGAGCGTGGGGGGCAGGAAGTGCAGGGAATTGGCCCACGTGATGCCCTTCTCCAGGGCATCAGGCGGAACACTTGGAGAAACTGTCCAAAACATGATGCGTGAAGGAATTACTCACCACGCACGTACTGCGAATGAAGCGCTTTACCCAAAGTTAATTTTATTACCACGGGAACTGAAGGTTCAAAGCAGCAGGTACATGCCCAAGTCTCTCTACTAGTGAGAGATGGAGCCAGGATTCTAGCCTAATTCTGACTGGCTGTTCAGGCCTTGCTGTCTCTGTTATGTCATACTTCCTCCCCTAAAAGCCTAGATTTCGGTGTCTCTCCTGACAGAGGGTTTCAGTCTAGCCCCGGTTAACCCAACGCACAAATGTAGTACAGCACCGAGGACTTCCTGGGCCTCTGGCGTTGAGGAGGCCCTAAAGCCCCACAGTGAAGGCCCCGGTGCTCTGGCTTCGCTGGCCGCTGCAGGCAGTCCATAGTCTCACTCTTTCCTTCTCCTGTGTGTCTTCCCCAGAGAAGGGGTAAACCGCAAGGTTGAGCCTCTGGACCCTCCTGCCGGCTCTGCTCCCGGGGAGCGAGTGTTCGTGAAGGGCTACGAGAAGGGCCAACCGGATGAAGAGCTCAAGCCCAAGAAGAAGGTCTTCGAGAAGCTGCAGGTAAAAAGCTGCAGTGCCCCCTCTCTGGCCTGGGCCGCCTGGACCGTGTCCCCAGACTGCTATTGCTGAGTCCACAGCTGCCCTCTCCCCCGCTGGGCCTTCCTGCGTCTGAGCCCCTCTCTTCCTTCAGTCCAGACCGCCCCGGAGGAGGTGTCTGAGCAGCACGGGAGCCCTCGCACGTACCTAGCGTGGACGGGCTATTTGAGGCACCGTGTGAGGGACTTCAGACGTTTCCTCACTTGATCTTCAGCTCGTGATCAGAGGCCTGTCCCTATTGTACCTGGCAGGATACCTGCCAGGGCCACACAGGGTCACCAGCAGGGATGAAGCCAGGGTCCCACCACCACCCCCAGCCTACCTTGATCTTAGAACCACTCATTCTTTGTCTGCTCTCTGGGACATGGACTCCATACAGCCTGTCCCTGTGACCCCTGAGTGCATTCGTTCCCTCAGCAAATACTGAACCCCTGCTGTGTATGCCCACCACAGTTCTGGGCGCTCGGGCTACATCTGTGAACAAAGTAGCAACAGTTCACTCTCCTCATGGAACCAACATGTGTGATTATGAGCAAATGAGGAATTAATACCTCATTTCCTCGCTCAGCCAGAATGTTTCTGGGTGAGGGGCATTTAGAGTGCTGTCTACTTCCATCCGTCCTCCTACATATGGCGGGTGGTTTTACCCGCTCCCTCCTTTCCTGCTTTTCCAGGCTGGTTGTTTTGTTTTGTTTTAATGTTTTTTAATGTTTATTTATTCTTGAGAGAGAGACAGAGTGTGAGTGGGGGAGGGACAGAAAGAGGGGGAGACACAGAATCCGAAGCAGGCTCCAGGCTCCGAGCTGTCAGCACAGAGCCTGATATGGGGTTTGAACCCACAAACTGCAAGATCATGAGCTGAGCCAAAGTTGTACTTAACCGACTGAACCACCCAGGCGCCCCTCCAGACTGGTTTTTTAAATCACTTATTTTTTCTGGCTATAAAATCAAAAATTTTTTTAAGTTTATTTATTTATTTTTGAGAGAGAGAATGTGGGAGGGGCAGAGGGAGAGAGCGAGAATGCCAAGCAGGCTCCACACTGTCAGCACAGTGCCCGATGCAAGGCTGGAATTCACAAACCCGTGAGATCACTAAGATCTGGATGCTTAACCGACTGAGCCACCCAGGCGCCCCAATAAAAATTTTTCATCGTAGAAATGTCTAAAGTGGAGGGGATATGAAGAAAATGAAATATGCATAGTGTTGCCACCTAGTGATACTAGAAAATAGCATTAGTGGTCATTTCTTTCTGGACTTTTTCTATACATGGAGAGGACATATTTACAGTTTGAGTCCCACCATATGTCTATTTAACTTTGTGCTAGAAAAACTTCCCCATCTTTTTAAACACTGAGAGGGGGATCTTACTGTATATACTATTGTATCATAATTACTATAATTTAATGAAATTATCTAACCTTATTAGACGTTGAGATTCTCTTTGGGTTTTCACTATTTGAACGCTGAGATGGAGGTCTCAGTACATAGTCCTTTGCACTTACTCGTGACTGTTTTCCTAAACTAAATGCCTAAAATGAGCTTCCCGAGGTGAAGAATGAGAGCTGGGTGCGCAGCTCACAGAGAAGCTCGGCCTGTCCACACTGCTAGAGCATCAGAGCCTGCTCTCCTGCAGTCCCGCTGTCCCCACATTCACTGCTTTTGTTTATTCCATGCAGGCTGACTTTAAAACCTCCGAGGAGTGCATCGCACAGTGGAAGGAAGCCAACTTCATGACCAAGCTGGGGTGCATCTCCTGTAAATCACTGAAAGGGGGCAACATTAGCTAGCCAACCGGGCACCTTCCTCCCTTCTCCCGTCACCCTGAGTCATCTGCTGTCTTAATTTGCTCCGTCCGTCACCCATTTATCCATCTCCCAGGACACCGAAGCAGGAAGTTTGGGACTTTATCAGGTGTGGGACTCAGTAAGCGGCAGCTCAGCCTCCCCAGAATCCAGAACCATCCTGTCTGGCTGAAGTGAGCCGCTGACCTCCCAGGTAGTCATGCGGGTGGGGCAGCAGCAGGGAGCCCAGCTCTACCTTCTTCCCTCGGCAGCTGACTGGAGAAATCTGGTTTCAATAGAAGTCCTAGAAAAGGCTTATGCCACAGTCGTCCTAATTGGAAAAATATTGGTTCCTGTTTTCCTAGAGTTATCCCAGCGGCTGTCTCTGTCTGGGATCTGGTGCCTGAACTGGGCTAATTACAGCCTTTCCCCAACAGGAAATTGTGGGATTCCAAAAGCAAGGGGAAGAGAAAACAGAGAACCTAGTGGTCTACCGAGGGGTTGGCAGCTTTTTTCCCCAGTGGCCGCCAGCCTTGAGGCTTGGCACTGGGGGCAGGGCCAGCCCCCAGGGCTCCTGGAATTTCTCTCCCTTGATTCTGTTGGGTTGAGACATTCCCTAAACCAGCTGTGTGTTATTAATATCGGAAGTAGGGCGGGCACAGCCTGAATCCTCCTTCAGAGAGGGTGGGGTACTTCTCCATAGGCATCTCAATCAGAATCACTATCACTGTCATGAATTCAAATAAACTATCTGAACAAAGGTGTCTGGATGAGGCCTGTCTGTGAGCTGGACCATCCCAGGAGAGAGGAAAAGGTGTGGAGCAGCTTCTGGGCCCCTCACCCAACCTAGGCTGCTCATATCTTGGACTTCTGACCCTGTAATGTTGGGAGATAGTGAATTGGATGGATGACCAACACTTTGACTTTTCCTTCGTGATAAAAGCAGAAGAGGCCCACTTTGGGGTCCAGTGCTTACAGGAGGCAGAAAGAACATTCTCTCATAATAGTGGGCCCAGACCACCACCCTGTCCCTCCATTAAGAAACAGCAAACCACAGCCACGTTTTAATCATTTAATTAACACCTTTGAATGAAACACACACACAGCTCTTTCATGTGTCTCACTCAGGCTTCAGGGCAGAGGGAATGGATTTGTTTGTATAGACATATCAAAGACTCAAAAATTTAAAGAAATATATATATATACTTCTCTCTCTCTAACATTTTTATGGAAATTAAAAATCAGAGGCTTTTGGTCTCTCCATTTGCACTAGGTCAAGCTCATTTACCCCAGAGGACAAAGAAGGGTTGCCTCTTCTAGATCCTCCCTTCTCCTTTGTACTCTGTCCCACCCAGTGGGGAAACAAGCTCAGAAGATTCTAACTGAGGATAAGGAGCTCAAGTAACGTTGGGGGGGAAGGGGGGGGCGGGGAAGAGACACAGAAGTTGGGCTCCCTCCCATCTCCATCTCCAACAGCTCCAAGGCTGCTGCCAGGGCCAGGTTTCTTTCGTGGAGGCTTTGGCCTGGTCTTGGTTCCCAGGGGGCTGGTCAGGAGCTCTGAGCAAAGCAGTGCATCCTGACTCTCCTCTTTCCCCGGCTCACTGGACAGGTGCGACATGTACCCAGCAGCCGCTCTCCATTACCCAAAGGGCAAGGGAAACCTTGGTTTACAGCCACAGGGAGAAGACCGCAGTGAGGGAGGGCCCCAGGAACCTGGGCTCTCGTACCACATCCCCTGTGTTCCCAGCTCTGGTTCTGGGAGGGGTTCAGCCTCTCCACAGAAGCAGCTGAAAGTGAGGTTCCTCAAGCCCAAGTCACTGTTGAGGAAAGAGGATCAGGCCAGAAGGGGTGGCCCTGGTGGCAGTCACACCACTGTGAAGGGAGGCACCGGGGCCAGTGGGGAAGCCAGCTTACCTAGATAGGAGGCACAGGCTGAAAATAGGTCATTAAAATTCCTAGAGGAGACCTCAGTAGCAGAAGCTGATGGCCAGGGGGCAATCGCCCAGCCTGCTCCCTAGGAGCACTGAACCCCCTTCACTGACTAGGGAAGAGTCTGGAATAGAATGCACCTTTGGCTTCCTTCCCATCCTTGTCACTCAGCGTCAGCTCCCCCCAGTGAAACCACCTGTGCTGAAAGGCAGCTGCAGAAAGAACATGCACCGAGTAAAGAGAAAGGTCAGAGAATGTAATCTGTAGGGCCAGGTCTGGGCCCACTGTCCAAATAAGCGCTCCCCTGGCCAGACCCTCCACCTGCCTCCCTCAGGGCTTCCTGCACAGCTGAAGGGGACACAGCTTCGCCACAGCCCATGGGCTCCTGCCTCTGAAGCGTTGCGTCTGCCTGCCCACCCCAACCTGATCAAGTGAAACAAGGGGCAGATGCTTGGCATTACCAAGTGCCCGCTGAGAGGCCTCCCTGTTCTGTCCTCCCACTCTCTGAGGACAGAGCCTGTGGACCTCCTCTCTTCTTCTCCCTCCCACCACCTCCCTCATTTGGGCCCAGGCAGTCCCCACTTCTCGTCCCCTGCATGGAGCACCTGGCAGAACTGGAAGGCAGGTGGTTGGTGGTCAGTTGAGGCACAGGAAGGCTAACCCCTGCTGCCCCTTTTGTGCTTTGGAATTCCACAGCCCCGCTCCTACCTCCAGCCTGGAGAAATCTGTGGGAATACAATGACTCGCCCACCTCCAAGAACTAGGAAATGAGCAAACTGGATCGGAGGGAGCAGACTGGTCCCAGCTATGGGCTGGCTACCGGGGACTGATGCTGCCGCCATGTAAACAGGCCCTTAGAATGAGGCTTCATGGGCCCTGGAGGATGGACATGCAGCCACTTGTCAAAAGTGCTTTGATTCCGGACTACAGTGTGTGCATGATTTGGACACGGGGGGGGGGGGGGGGGGGGGGGGGAAGGAAAGGAAAAATTCACGTGAGGCGCTCTCCTCCCAACCGTGTGGCCTCAGGGCCAGCAGGGGGCGCAGCCACCCACTCCCACCAGCTACCTCCTTCAAGATGAGGCTAAGGCCAAGACAAGCAGCAGCTGCCAGAGGGGAATCCATCCAGGGAGGAAAAGGCATGAGCTGGATGACTTGGAGGGCAGGATCAACACCAGGCTTGCATAAATATCGAAGGCTGTGAACGTTAAGGCTGCAGGCATCCTCTCTACTAGGTTAAGTGTCTGCCGTATCGTCTCATCCTTGGAGCTGCTCAGGTCCCTGAGATTGTATTCCTGGGATGGGTCAGCCGTGCCAGTGAGGTGCCTGGCGGTCAGACCAGCTCTTTCTGTGGGTCTGCGGCAGGGGGAAAAGAAGGGACATTCAGCAAGGGGCCTCTTGGCTTAGTTCTGGCTACTAAGAGCCCAAGGCACATCCTCACCTCCTAAACTGACCGATGCCAGCAGCTAGATGTGTTACAAACAATACCTCTGACATGCTAATGTAGGCATCACTGCCCTGCACTTTATGGTGAGGAACTTAAGGCCAGGATGGGTAGATAAAATGGCAAAGTTGGAGTTCAAACTCAGTAGGTCTGACTTCAAAGCCCTACATACCATGCTCCTTCACTAGCTTATCAACGGTGATCGCTCACCCTTCCCAGGCAGCCTGAGACCAGGGAAATCTTAAAGATCCAGTAACAAATTCCCAGTAGTGGGACTTCAGACACCTGCTTCCCAACACCAGTGATGGGGACCCACCCCCACCCCCACCCACCGTACCTGAGCCAGGTGGGCCCAGCTTCTGCTCCTCCAGGCCCACCAGCTGCATGACACTTCCATTCTCCGCCAGCTCCCCCTTAGTCCTGTCTTCAGCATGGAGCCCGTTGGTGGGAGGAGCAGTAAGGGACTCAGCCCGAGGAAAGCTGGGCGAGGTGGATGGCGGGACTCCCACAGAGGGCTTGCGAGCCACGGGTGGGGGAGCTTTAGGTGGCTTCTTTGGGGCTTGGGGTGGCCACTGCTCTGAGATGTTCCGAAGTTCGGCCACCAGATTCCGCTGGAGGTCAGCCTGGGTCTCAGGGGACACTGGCCTCTCCAGCTGCAGCTTCTTGGTGCCCCTGGAGAATATGAAGCTGGCCATAGAGGCAGGGGACTGGGGAGACCGTGGCTCCACCTCAGGCGGTCCATTGGGCTGGGCACTCGCAGCGTCCTTGCTGGCAGCCAGACCAGAGGCCTTGAGTTGGACAGCAGCATGGAGCCCTGAGGAGGGGGCAGGCGCTGGGCTGGCCCGCCCTGACAGGGCCCTTCGTAGCGGCTTCTGGGGGGCTGACGGCCCGGAGGCCGGGGTTGCAGCAGCCGCAGGAGCGCCCACAGAGCGCAGCCGAACCATCTGCAGGAGTGAGGGCGTGACCAGGGGTGCGCCAGCATCCTCCCTGGGAACCCCGCTGCCTTTGCTGCAGCCCACCGGTTCCTTCCGTGGGAGCTTGGCCAAAAGCCCCGAGACAGAACCAGCTGGAGGTGGGGCTGGTGGAGCCGGAGGAGGGTCTGGGGAACCGTGAAGCTGGCTCTGGGAAGAGACAGCAACTGAGAAGGATGAAGCAGCCAGGGATCTAACAGGCTCTGGGGGGCCTGAAGGGCCTGCAGGCTCAGGGCCAGCCACAGAGAAAAAGGCCTCCTCAGGTGGGGGGAAGTCAGCCATGGAAAGGTCCTGCACCTCCGGTGCAGGAGGCGGGGGTGGGGGCCAGTTGGGGTCTTGGAGGGGCTCCTCAGCAGTCTCTGGAGCAGATGGGGCCTCAACGACCTCAGGCTTCTTAGTGGGTGGGGGCGGAGGATGATAAGATGGGGGTGGGGACGGTGGGGGTGACTGGTCTTTGGAGGCACTGGGTGACTCCTGTGGCGGGGTCAGGGAGGTCTGCGGAGTTGGTGGGGGCTCGGGACTCACATCAGCAGTACAGACCGGCCCGGGGACCACAGCAGGAGTGGCAGGAGCGGGGGCAGCTTGTTTAGGACTCTTGGACTTGGAAGGGGGTGGGGAGAAAGGGGCGGGCACCTTGGGGTGAGGAGGTATGGCAAACCTGTCACCCAGGGCAGTCGACATCTGTGTACCAGACCGGTCTGAGGGGGCTGGGTCAGAGGATGAGGAACATAGAGACGTGAGGGAAGAAGAGACAGAGGCCCCAGGGGAACGAAGGGAAGTGACACGTTCTGGTTTAGGGGGTTGGGCCTTGCCTGGGGAAGCAGGGGCCCCTGTTAGACCCTTAGGAGGGAGGGTAGGAGTACCACTTTGGCTCGAGTACCCACTGGAGGGTGAGAGCGTCCGTTCTGGGGAGCGTGGGGGACGCCGGGAGCCACCTGGAGACAAGCCAGGCACCCAGGTGCCTGCTGAGTTGGAGGGACACGGAGCTGCCCCCGTCCCTTCTGCCCCACCAGTGGTGGGTGGCCGAGGCAGCTGTTGCTGCTGCTTCCGCTCAGGCCTGGGCGGCAACCCCAAGGGCCCGTCGGGTGCTGCTGAGCCCCGCTGATGGAGTGAGTAGGTCCGGCGGGGAGGTGGGGGGGGCCTCTTCAGCTTACGGAGGGACACGCTCCGGCCGGACAGCTGCCCACTGCTCCGAACGCTGACAGTGTCGGAGGCCTCGGCGGTGCTGCCCCCGCTGGGAGAGCCCCTCCCACTGCCCCCCTGGGGAGGGGGTGCCACGCTACTGCTAGCCAGAGAGCCCTCGGGCTGACCCTCAGAGCCACCCTTAGAGGAGAGGGTAGAGCCATCAGACACGATGGTCTCAGAGGACTGAGAGTGGCTCCAGGTGTCACTGGAGGAGGAAGGATGGCGGCTGCGGGGCCGCGGGCTGGAGGCCAAGGAGAAGCGGCCCAGCGAGCGGACAGAGGCCGGGCTGGCCGACAGCAGGCTGCAGCGGCTCAGTGTGCGCAGGCTGCAGCGGCCCAGGGCCACCACGTCCACCGTGGGCGGCAAGACAGCATGCGGAATCAGTTTTGACAAGTAGGTGGCCTGGGGCGAGATGGACATGGCTGGGCTCAGGGGTTCTGGAGGCCCTGCCCCTCCTGTCAGTCCGGGCACCGCTAAGGACATGGGCCGTGTCACCGGCGGGGGCCGGGCTCCTGTGGACCGCCCAACGAGGGTGTCATCCCGGTAGACGCGGTCGATGTGGCGCTGCAGCATGGCCTCGGCCTCGGCACCGGCCTGGGCCCGTGCCTCCAGCGCCTGCAGGGACACCCGGGCCCCTGTCTCTGAGGCCGGGCCCGCTGGACGGCCATCCACCGTGGGGATGCGGACGGCATCCCGAGGACCAGGAGGCCGAGGGGTACCTGGTGCCTCACGCTCGTTCCGCAGACCTGCGAGGGACAGGGAGGACCGGGGGGTCAGCGGAGGGTTCAGCCAGAGCTCCCGACTCACCACCGCTGCCCTCCTCCCCGCCAGGCTCACCGAGTTCCTTCTGCACGTGCTGCGGCAGTCCCAGCACCGTGCTCCGCCTCTCGCGCCTTCGCCGCCCCGACTTCCCGGACGATTTGGAAAATGAGTCATGGGGTCGGAAGGTGGACCCTGGGGGCCAGTCCAGGGGAGAGAAACCGTTAGAGCAGGTCTCAGGACACATTTTGCAGAGCACTACTTCTGTGGAATCACTAATCAGTGCTCTGCAAAAAAAGATTTCCATAATCAAGGAGGCGTGGGCCAAGCTAGGTTAAACAAAGCTAAACACTTCTTTTCTAGAAGGCTGATCATTTCCAGTGATAATTTCCACTTAGTGAACAATTATTATGTGTTAGCATGCTGAACACTTGGCACTCGTTCCAATAATGTAAGTACTCTTAACCTCATTTTTATAGAACATCAAACCAAAGATCAGAGTGGTTAAGGGTTGGCCCAAGGTCACACAGCTGGGAAGCAGCAACACCAGGCTCAAACCCAGGTCTCCTGACTCCTAACTGTCCTGCTTTGCAGTTAATGTGCATGGTGAGTCTCCAAGAAAAACGCAGGATACTGTGTTTCCTGGATTCACTGACTCACAGAGCCTTGGAAATGCCAGATGAAGAGGAAATGGGGCAAGGAGCAGGTGCTGGGACCGAGGTAGTGCCCACTGCCCCCTCCCCCGCCGGGAATCCTGGCCGGTGAGCAGACACCTTTGCGCTGGATCATCTCTGAGCGGATGGAGAGAGCGTCCTCTGCTGTGGAGCTCTCAGCCGTGTAGGATGTGGTCTGGCTGCAGAAAGAGATGCTGTCTTCATCTGGCCCCATCCGGGAGGACTGTTGAGGGAAGAAGGAGATCAGGCCCTGGCCTCAGACATCCCAGAGGCCTACGTGGGCCTCTGCTGTCGCCTCTTCAGGGCTTCCCTTTGGAACTTTTGACTTGGATTCTCCCCAGCTTCACCTAGCACTGAGCGGGTTGTCAGCTGGACTAGCCCTGAGGGGTCATCTAGTCCAGCCCTTCGTGATACAAAAAGGAAATTGAGATCCAAAAGGGTTCAAAGACCATACTTGCCAGAGATTCAGCAGGAAGGGAAAAGCAGAGTCAGGACTGAGCTGGGGGCAGAGCTCACCTGGATGCTCTGGGTGTCTCCATGGTCCCAACCACCTTTATTCAGTTTCTGTTTTTCTGGAAGACACCAGAAAGGTGTGTCGGGCTAGGTCCCTGACCTTGGAGAGCTAAGAGGGATACTAGAGGGGAAGTGAAGGCTACCTTGGTGCTGGAGGGAACGGAGCCCCTCCTGGGCTTGCGTGTGCAGCTCTTCGAGGTGAGGCGGTCGCCCACTGGGGAAGAAGACATTGTCCTGGTGCTCATCCACTACAGACCCCGGCCCCTGGCCGGACCCCACACTTAGACGTTTGTCACTCTCAGCCTTGGCAGAGCCTAGCGGAACAGAGGAGGAAGAGAAGTGAGGCCTGGGGATGCACAGGCTCCACCACAACACACCCCAGTCCCAAGACTGCACACGGTCCCTGCACACACATGCAAGGCCTGCTTCCCCCAATCTGTAGACACAACCCACGGTTCTGAGTTATACACGCGATACACACAGCCCCCATGCACATATGCAAACTGTACCCAAGAGTACACATCTGAGCACCCACACCACACAAAGTTCCCCATACCCAGGGCACACAAGCCCACCATATATGCACACAACACCCACAGGCTTCAGGACATACACAAACAGCATCCCAGTATAAACACATCTGGGAACCAACATCGAACACAGGGGCCTCCAGAGAACACAGCCAGCCCCTAGGTCTAGACACAACAGCTACAGTTCCCATTCTGTACATATACAAACAATACCCAAGTACATACACGACTGTGTATCCACATGTCACACAGGGACCGATGTAAGGCACCCTGTGTACACATAGCCCGTAGCAAATACACTGTCTTGTCTCCACACCCCGAGCTTTACTTTACAGAAAAAAACCACCCTTTTCAAACACCCCCCTTGGCCCAGGCCCAGGAAGACACTGTGGGACACTAGGAAAGGGTGTGGGCTTTCAGAGGTCACAACCAGAATTCCCAGGAAGTCCTGGTAGGAGGGACAAATAAGGGACATGGCCTCTTATGTCCCCTACTCACCCATGTGGCTATCCCTTAGAGGAAAGAAGGGGAGGGGAGAAGGCCCTCCTCCGGGCCCCTCTAGCCCCAGACAAGGCAGCTCCAGCCTCTCTTGGGAGAACAGTCCCAGGCATCCCCCTCTCCTGGAGGCCCCAACCCCTGGTGCAAAGGAGCCAGGGATCCATTACAAAGGATCCTGTTACAGGCCCCGCCCATGGGGAAGCTGGTCATCTAATCCTGGGAATAGGGGGCTGTGTCAGCAGTTTGCAGCCCCAGCCCCCCTTTTAAATGGAACCCACAACATAAGCAAAAGCGCTGGGAGGGTCATGTGACCTTGGCAGCACCTTGTAGAGAGGGGCAGGAACAAAACAAGCCCTTTAAAGGGCCACACCCCAGGATGAGGGTCTTCAGCTCAGACACCTGCCCATTTCTTCTTCCCTGGCCCACTCTTCAACAGCCAGCTCCTGCCCAGGGAACCTGCAGGAACCCTACAAGGTCAGAGCTCCTAAGTCTCCCAACAATCCCGATGAGTCTCACCTAATCCCTGCATTTTACAAGTTGGGGAAACAAGATCGACGGAAAGGCCTTGCCTACGGTCATCCAGCAAATCAGAGCCAAGACTAAACTCCAGGTTCCCAGAGGGGACACCTGGACCACACTCCAACCAAGGACATTTGCTTGCCCGCCTCCCCCCCACCACCCCTGGCGAAAGTCTGATAAACCATGGCCCCCATGTCTTAATCCAGGCCTGAAAGCCCAGTTCCTAGAGAAGCAGTAAGCAGGCGCACTCCAAAACTTCTCTAGGGGCTCCACCTTGGCCTCTAAACAACGTTTCAATGATCACGCCCCAAATTCCAGGGGCACTACTTTTCTCTCTTCTCTGCTCCCCACATCCCATCCTTCCACACATGCTGATTAACCTGGAAGAGGGTGCCCTGCCTCTCAGAACTGAAGTACTGGGATGTACCCAGTACAGTGTGGGTACCCCTGAAGGGAGGCAGTCTCACCCAAGGGCTGCAGGCTTCAAGGTCAGAGACATCTGGATCCATCCTCCCAAACCCAAGCAGGGCCCAGACAAAGGCAGCGGAAAAGCCGCTGGACAAAGGCACAGGGGAGGACAGGGTAGTCTGGCCTCATTACTGCCCCCCATCCCCCACCCATTAGCCTTCCCCGGCTTTGATCCCCTTTTTACAGAAGGCTCTGGCAAATGGAGGTGTCGGGGTCCTTCTTTCCACGCCCCCCCCCAGCCACACCCACTCACCCTTCTTCTTAAAGAGCCCGAGGAGCACCGGAAGGCGGCGGCCCAGGAACACCACCATGACTGCGGGCGCCACTCGGGCCGTCCCCTATTCCGACCTCTCCGGAGCGCCGGGCGCCGCCTTCACCGTAACCCAGCACCGAGTGGTGCGAGTCGCCCGCCCAGCTGCAGAGCCAGCGCCAGGCAGGGGAGGGGGAGGGGCTGCTCTCCAGGTCCTCCTCCCACCTGCGCCACTGGTCCCGCCCACCCACCGACCCCGCCCCTCAAGTGGAGTGCCGTAGCAAGAACCATCCCAGATTCTCATGGGGAAACTGAGGCCCCGAGTCTGCAGATGCTCGGCTCTGGTGGAGAGTATGACTAGCAGGGCTGAAGACACTCAGTCCCAGGAGCAGACCATTAACCCGTCCCTAAGTCCTTTACTAAACCGTCAGGGGCCAGAGCTATGGCAGGGGTCCCAGCTGCCAGATGGTGGGTGGAAGAGCCACTAAACTACACTTGGCATGATCCCCAAGTCCTCCTGGCTGGTGAGGGTAATTCCCTGGGGAAGGAACTCAGAGGTGGAGCAGCCAGGCAGCCCAGAACTGCCTGTGATGGCAAGTTCACCGGCGAAAGCCGCTGGGACACAGCCCAGGACACAGTACTAGGAAGCCAGGGAGATGCCCAGAGCAGAAACACAGTGGCCGGTGGGAACAACTCCTCCTGTGTATGTTCGGGACTTTCTTCCCACTTTGGTCAGGTGGAAGCAGCCCAGAGAAGCACTATGAACTATCCAAGGTCACACAGCAGAGGCAGGCTTCATCGTCCCCCTCCTGCTCTTCCAGCCCAGGATCCTTCCCACTGGCCTCACTCTATGACTTGGTGACTCTGATGAATCACCAGGTAGGGAGAACAGAACTAGCCAAGAAACCAGCTCACAGCTAAGGGCAGTAAAAGTGGAAGGTGGGAGGAGGGAACTGGAGGGAAGTCGGGCTCAAGTTCAAATCCAGCTCCATCACACACAAGTCATGACCTCATATGGAAACAAGGCCAATAAGTCCTCTTTATAAGACAGTTGTACCCATTCATTCAATCAGCAGTATTTATAGAGCTAGTATTGACAGCTATAGCAAATGGAGAACTTTGTCTTGGTCACCAGTACATCCCTAGCATCTAAATCAGTGCCTGTCACATACTGTGAGTTCAATAAACATTTGATGAATACATGAATGAGGTAGACTAACAATATAATTTTAGATTAGTGAAGACTGGGAAGCTATGATAGAGAAGGGGGTGCCTATAAGAGGCATCAAGGAAAGTCTCTCTAAGGAAAGGACATTGGAACCAAGACTCGAAGGAGGAGGAGCCCGCCAGGGCAAGTGCTGGGCACAGAGCCCTAGGGACAGAAGCAAGAGGAAGTGTCAGCCTTGAGGCAGGAGTTGGGGGGGGGTTGTCTCCCAGAATAGAAAGGAGGCCAGTGGGGCTGAAATACGGTGAGCAAGGGAGAGAATGACAGGAGCCAGGTCGAGGTGGGGCCCGGTAGGCCATGGCAGAGTCTGGCTTTTATTCAAAGAGCCCCAGGAGGTCAATAATGAAGGTTAAACTGGGTAGGAACAGTGTTAAGAGATACCCTGGGCAACTCCAAAAAGAGTAGCCGAGAAGGTGGAAGAGAAAGTCTGTGAAGTGCTGTCCCCCAAACTTAACCTCAGGACACCCCTCTCTCACCACACCTTTCTCTCTGAGCCCCTAAGGATCTAAGAATTCACAGTGGCTCTCATGCTGCAAGACCCCTCTGCAGCCCCTTCCCCATTCGCTGCCCCACCTCTCAGACCACTCAGAGGATGAGCCCTTGCTCTCTAGAAAACAAACTTTTATGCAGCTGGATAGTATGTAAATCCACAAATCACTTCAATCTAAACAACAATCCTAAGAAGTGGGCACTTTTTTTTTGAGAGACCGAAAAAATGCTGTCATAGTTGGGAAGGGGCAGAGGGAGTGGGACAAAGAATCTTGGGCAGGCTCTGAGCCCAGTGCGGAGCCCAATGCGGGGCTTGACCTCAGGACCTCACGACCTCGAGATCATGACCTGAGCGGAAATCAAGAGTTGGACACTTAACCAACTGTGCCACCCAGGCATCCTGGAAATAGGCCCTTTTGTCCCCATTTTACAGATGACGCAATGGAGGCTAGAAGGGGCAAGCTGGGAAAGGGCAAGGTGGTATTTGCACTCAGGACAACTGGAATCCAAAAGCTATGCTTTGTCTGCCATGCCAGCTACAAACCCGATCTCCCCTCTGAACAAGGGCTGAGGGACCCTCTCATCCCCAGAAATTCGAAGTTTCTTGGCCACAGCCTCCCCTCTTCCCTCTCTTAGGCCAGACTCACCTGCCCCCTTATTAGTCCCGCTCAGACTGAGAAGAGCAATAGGCCTCATTACTTTAGGGTGATTAATGCCAGGTGCTGGGGGAAGGCAGTCTCTGCCCTCATGGATCTTACAATAGCCCTTGGAGGCAGGTTCTCGAGGATTCTCTCCCATTGTTGATCATGGACCTGTGAGGCTCCGAGAGCTAGGTGACTTCCCAAGCCCTGGCTGGCTCCAAAACTGAAGCCTTTACCCACACAGGACACAGTCATCCTCAGCTACCCGCTAACCAAGGAAACTCAGGGCTGAGCTCCACTCAGGGCATGGGGGAACATCAGCTCAAGGTCTCAGGCCCAAGCTGGCAGTCAGGGCCACAGCTGCAAAGTCCCAGAGGATCCAAGGCTCTCACACTTGATAACATCTGGTTGCTCCAGCAACACCCCTCCCCCCACACCCACCGCTTGGCCAGAGCCTGAGGCCTCTCTGAGCCTCGAAAGGCAAGGCAAAGCAAAGCAAGGCAAGGCAAGGCAAGGCTTGGGTCCACACACCTGTGACTTGCTTAGGGCGGAGCTCAGCAACCAGAGTCTCCAGTGGAGGGCAGGGACCTCACAAAGAAACTGGGGCCCAGAGAGTGGAAGGACCTTGCCCAAGGCTGTATTTAGAGCCTTCTGCCCTGGCACAGTCCAGAGGTGCAGCCTGGGGCTGAAGCTCCTGGCTCAGCCTGCAGCCTCCGCCTCCCCTCCTCCCCCACCTGCCAGAGGAAGGAAGCTTCCTGGATCAGAGAAGACACCTTGCTCTCGGCCACACCCCCTAACATGAAGGGCACACCAGGAAGCACACATGCAAGTTCGTGAGCTCAGATATAGTCCAACCAGCAGAAGTATGTGCGCCTGCACCTCCAAAATGTCCCACTGGGCCCCCCCCACACACAGGTGGGTGCTCGCAGGACCACGTCCACAAAGCACACCCAGGCCACCCTAGTCCGTGTCCTCACACAGGAGCAGGACCGCAGACTCACGCAGGGCCCAGCCAGGTGGCTGTGTGTACACAAAGGCAGGTGCATGTACCCACCACTGTGGGGCTTTCCTGAGCTTGGGGACAGGGAAGAAAGGGGGAGGGAGCCCCCAACCCCCAAGGCCAAGGGCACATTTGTGCGCATGCGTACACACTGTCTTGGCAACATCCTCCATGGGGTGAGGCCTCAACCTGCCCCATTCCAGAGCAAGGGGCGGGGGTGGTGGCGCGCCCACAGCCAGGCAGGCCTGACTCAGGGGAGAGGAATGAGGGGGGGAGGGAACAGCTGCCCAGGTGGCCTTACTCAGGAGCTGGAGCCCTCCAGGCCTGGGCCTGACCCCGCTCCCTCACCACATTTGACCACTGGCCAGGCCCGGGAGCCAGGATTCAGGGTGTTCAGAGGTCCTAAGCCCCTCTGTACTGGTGAACAACCCAGGGCCTTCCAACAGGAGCAGAACCCAGAACGTATGGAGATTTTATTCTCCAAGACAAAGGGAAATGAGTATAACAAAAACCTTCACGTGGAAGTTTCTCTTTCTCTTCAGTCTCACAGAACACCTAACAAAAAACCTGAAAGGTATGTCTGACTTCCCTTTTCACAAAGAGCACAAGGAGGCTCCAGGGAAAGTGACTTGCTCAAGGTCACTCAACCAGGAAGTGGCTGACCCCACACTGGAACTTGGGTCTCACTCCCAACACTGCAATGGTCCTAAGTCCGAGGAAGTTAAGGGATCAGGGGGGCTGCATGCAGCCTCAGTCCCTGCCCAAAGAGGGGGAGCTCTGCACCCCACTTCTGCAGAAGGGAAATCCCCCTCCTCTCTCCCCTCAGTGGGAAGCCCCGCCCTAGAGCAGAGCTGCAGAGCTGACAGGCCGGTTTTAAGATAAATATGGGGGGGCAGGGAGTGCCCCAACAAGGAGAGGAGGATCCCATGCCTCAGGCGGCTGCAGGAACCAGCAGTAGTGCAGGGAGGAATTAGCTACAATAATATTAATAAATGTCATAATGAGTTTCCGGGTCAGTATCTGCTCCTGACAATGACATAATAATCTCTCTGGGCCAGGGTGCGAGTCTCAATTTCCAAAAACCCTTTCCTTTGTTCCTTCAAGACACAATTATCCCTACCTTATATATGGCAGAGAGGCAGCCACGATGAAGTCAAGAGGGGAAAAGCCTGGGAATCAGGAAGCCTGGATTAGAGGCCTTGGACAAATGAATCAGCCTCTCTGGGCCTCAATCTTATCTGTAAAGGACCAACACCTACCTCATGGAGTAGCTGGGAAAGCCAAAGCCACACAACCAAGTGTAAGCACAAAGTGTGGTCCTCAAGGGAGCTTCTGCCTCTCCAGGGTGTAGGGGTGGGTAAAGGTCTCTCTCAGGCCCCTCTGCCTTTCTACTGGTAACAGGATAATAAACTCACATGTATTGATAGTACCAACTGATTGAGACACACATGATCTCACTAAATCCCCCTTGCCATACAGAGGCACTCCCTCAGGGTCAGTGACTTACCTAAGGTCACACAGCTAGTAACTGGCAGACTCAGGGTGTGTGAACCCAGCTCTGACTGGCTGCAAAATCCTGTTCTTCCCATGCCACCAGAGGCCTCCACTCCCACCCACTGCCGGAGCTCTCTTCAAATCCCAAGTGGCCTTAAGGACCATTATTAAGATAAAGCCTGATAAGGGACACTTTAACAAGAGTTCCCTATCAGCTCCTCAGTGACTTAGTCCTAATCCTCCCGTTTGGGAGGGAAGGGAATTCCAAGCCCAGACCAGAGACCCCAGGGCCCTGGGAGTCAAGAGCCTCAAGGTTTGAGCTCTCACTGCCCCTCAATTGCAGCATGATGCTGAGCCAGTACGTGCCCTTTTCCGAGCCTCAGTTTCTTCATCTGTGAGATGGGAGGGTCGGAGAAATGATCTCTAAAGGTCCCTTAGCATGTGGGCTCTGCCCCTAGGAGGGTAGTGTCCCCCACTTTGGGTCAGGGCCTGGGGCAGCAGCGGGGGCGGGGGGTGATCCCTGCGACCAGAGAGGGCTGGGCCAGCCCCTTGTCTGCAAGCCCAAGGCTTCCACAACCAAGTCCAGACACACTGTTGGTCACAATCTCTCCCAGGAAGGGGGAGGAGATGTAGGGAGAAGCTGGGGGGTAGGTGAGTAAGAGGAACAGGACTTTTCCCAGCTGCGGGACCTACCAAAGACCCCTGGTGCTCCAAGTACAGAGGTAGGGGGAGGGATGAAAGGAATTCCAGGTGGTCTGACTCCCCCAATGACTTAGTCTATTCCCTCAATCTCCCGATCAGCAAGATGGAAACAATAAATCCCACGGGGGCAGGGGAAGGGGGTGGCTGTGTATAAACCTGACAGTACAAGGTCTGGGAAAAAGAGGAGGATCAGGGGCATCTGGGTGGATCAGTCAGTTAAGCATCCGACTTTGGCTTAGGTCATGATCTCCCGGTTCTTGGGTTCAAGCCTGGCATCGGGCTCTGTGCTGACAGCTCAGAGTCTCCCTCTTCAGAGTCTCCCTCTCTCTGCCCCTTGCCCCCACTCATGTTCAGTCTCTCTCTCTCTCAAAAATAAATAAATGTTAAAAAATAAAAAAATAAAAAAAAAAAAGAGGAGGGTGGTATGGTGGGGGATGCTCCCGGACTCCCAATTCACATCTTTCACCAATCCCCCAAACTTCCCAAGACCAGACGCCAGTGGGCCTGGGGGTGTGGTTGGATTCCTGAGATCCAAGGCCAAACAATCCCAGCAGGTTAGTATCTTTCCAGCAGTGAGAAGGCCTCTCCCTGTCCACCCTTACCATTCCCTTTCATCCAAGGGCATCGATCCAATGGACCAGCCATTCCTTGAATCTCAGTTCTCCTTCCATTTCTCACCTGCTCCCTCTCTGAGCCCTTGGGGGGCTTCGGTGCTCTGTCCTCAACCCCTGCCCCTCTCCCACAGTGCTTCCTCCACTTGTGCTCCCCAAACCCCCAGGGCCTCGGGCTTTCTTTGCCCAGAGGACCTGCAGGCCCCTCAATCATAAGAAGGAACCCATCTATTCCTAAACTGATTAAGGGCACAGTCTTTAAAATTTGATAGGCTTGAGTTTGAATCTCAAAGCTACCTCCTTGCTGAGTGGCCCTGGGCAAGCGACTTCACTTCTCTAAGCTCCAGCTTCCTCATCTGTAAAATGGGAAGGATAATGGCTTCTAGCTTATTTCTATACCTGTTGGGGGACAAATGAATTAACTGACGAAAGGGTTTAGCACAGAACCTCATTTTTATCTCTGAGTTATTATCTCTGTCACCAACCCCCCCAGCAAAGCAGCCTGGAGCATTAAGCCTCCACAGCCCTCTCTGGCCCATACGCCCAACATCTGATTAATCCCAGGTCCTATCACTTCTGCCGCCTCCTCCTCGGTGTGTCTGCAACTGCCACTCCTCTCCACTCCCACAGCCCCCACCCTGTCCCTAGCCCTCACCTCACCACCTCTCCCCTGGATTACTGCAACAGCCTCCAGACTGCTCTCTTGAGCTTCCACTCTCACTGCTCCACCCCCCAACCTGTCCTGCCTGCACCTGCCCTGTTCTGGCGCCATCTTCCCAACACAACACTTTCATAGGCTCCTCCCTTGCTCAAACACCTTCACTGGCTCCCTATGGTCTACAGACTCCTGCCCTCTCTGCTTGCCTTGCATCATTTCCCTCATCCTCTCACAAACGAATCAAATGGATAAGTACTCAAACCCCAGTCCCATACCTGGGCAGAGGCCCAGGCTGAGGAAGCCTTAACAATCCTCAGCACAAGTAAAACCAAAGGGATTGAAGTTTGCATTCACAATGGAATTTCTCTTCCCAGGCACAAGGAAGAAGCCTAAACCAGTTTTCTCTCCAGCCTCCATGCTCAGGTTCAACTCTTGCCTTTGTTCATGGCCATTTCCCAGAGCTGAAGAGCATCCCTGGTCATCTCTCTCTCATTTAATCAACAATCAGGACTCCCTCCAACCCTGTAGTTTCTTCAAAGGCCAAATTAAGACCATCTCTCCAGTTTTCTAAAACTAGCCCCAACCCAAAAGCCTTCTGAATATTCCTCAGCCTCCACACTTACTTCTCTGTTGTCTTGACATTGCTTTCTGGTTTCTTAGGACCACCTTAAAGCCTGGTTGGTGCCTGAGTTGCAGCAGGAGCTGTAAGAGCACAGGGACTAATGGGCAAGAGACTGTAAACCTAGTCCTCTCATCTCCCTCTCTCTCCTACCACAAATGGTCACAAGTCAGCACCCACAGTTGGTTCTCAGGAAACCATCAGATTAGAGTGGCCACGGGAAAGCCGGGGAAGAGCCCCAGCCCCACCCCTTGGTGCAGAATCTAAGAGAGACAGGTGGTCAGATGGATTTCAGGATTGCTGGGACAGGGAGACTACTGGAGGGTCCTGGAGTCTCTCATCAATCCACTTTCTGAGGAATCCTCAGAGTCTACCAGAACATAATTAACCCTTTTCCTACTGTTATTTTGATCATCACTGTTATTCTTCAAACCGCTACTAGCACATGACCTTAGACAAGCCCACCTTCTCTATCCATAAAATCGCTAGACAGAACCGTAAGGGTCCCAGAAGTCGCCTAAGCTATGCCCCCCTTATTTCACAGACAGGCCCTTCCGTGGGAGCCAGGAGGTCCAGAGGAGTGAAAGCAATCTGCTCAAGGTCACCAGAGCCCATACCAGAGTCACACTGAAAATCCAGACCCCCCAATTCCCAGCACAGGTTCTATCTGTCACCCCCTGCCCCCGTGTGGAGGGATGAGATCATCAGGCTCATTTCAGAACCTCTAGGAATGTGGGCCACCCTGGGAAGACATGGGTGGATTCTCCCACCACAGCCAAAGGAACCCCACCCCACCTTCTCCAAGATTCTTCCACTCCCAAAGGCCAGAAGGAATACCTGCCTCTGTTGGAGATCCCCTTATCTTCCTCAGGGGGAAAAGCAGATCTAACCCCCAGCCCCTACCCCATCTCTGGATTCACCAGGTAAGGGAACTGGCCACCCTCAACAGCCCCTCCTCCAGCAACCCTTGGGACTCTGGGGGATACCCTGAACTGTCGCACCTGCTGGGGAAAACCAGGAATCCTATCTCCCAACCCTAGAGTTGGAAGCCTTCTCCATTCTCCCCCTCCACCCACCCCCCACTTGGAGGCTGGAATGTGACCCGCGGAGGGATCCCGCAGCACGCCGGGAAGGGCTGCGTTCCAGCTCGGTGGCTGCACTGAAAGGGGGACATGCGGCAGCGACCACGGGAACCGCGGGTAGGGGGAAGGGGGACGACAGGCAGCGGCGACGCAGATGGGGGTGGGGAGAGAGCCCAAAGAACCAGTCCAACTCCCAATCACGTCAAATGGAGGCGGCCCATAGTCTCCAGCCCCCTGGTTTCCTGCTTCTCTCCTGCACCTTTGTCTCCCGTCCCTCCTGCAAACTTTCAGCCCGTTGGGGGCTAACAAGTGTGAGTGTGTGTGTGTGTGTGTGTGTGTGTGTGTAAAAGTGCCTTAGGGTCGGTCTTTGAGCCTGAGTGTGGGAGTCTGGTTGGTTGTGCAGTTCTGAACCCGTGGGTACATCTATGTGCCTAAGACGCTGGGCAACTGTACCTACATGACTGATGTGTGTGTGCGAGTGTGCGAATCTGCGCGTGTGGTATAATTCCTGTGGCTGTGTAAACCGTATACCTAGGTGTATGTACCTGTCTCAGGGTCTGTGCGTTCTACAACGACGCTGTGGGTGTAAACGTGTATGCGATTTTGCGTCTGCATGTCCGTACATTTGAGTGGGTGTTGTGTGTGACTGTGTAAATTGTGAACATGGACGTGTGCCCGCCCGTGGGTATTCGCATGTACGCGTGTCTCTTTGCGCATGTGAGGGGTGGGGTCTGTGCGGGGGATTCCCGGCCCCCCACACTCACACCCACCAAGCCCCGGGAGGGGGCAGCAGCGGTGGCGGCGGCTGCGGCAGGGAGACCCTCCTCCCCGCCTGCCCCGCCCCCACCCCCGGCCCCTACCTGCCGGCCGCTTCGCCGACCGCCCGAACCGCCAGAAGCTGCGGGCCCGGGGGCCGCTGGGGGCCTTCCTCTTGTGGTGTGAGTTGCCCATGGCGGGCGCGGGAGCCGGCGCGGAAACCCTAGCGCAGCCCAACCAGCCCGGCCGCCGGGCCCGCAGCCCCGGGAGGGAAGCAGAGAGACGCGCGGGCGGCCACCGCAGGCGCCCCCAGCCCCAGCTCAGCCACGCCTCCAGGCTTTGCGGCCAATGGCCGGGCCGGGGGCGGGGACGGTGGAGGGGCGGGGCCTGGCGCGCGTCCCGTAGGCTCCACCCCTCCCGGGACCTGGGAGACCAGCTGAGCCACCCCACCCAGAGCGCTCGGGAAAGGCCGGTGTGGACAGGTGGGGCAGGCGGGTCGCCAGCTTTCTCAGCCCAGCGGCCGCCTCTCTGAGGACTGCAGTGGCGCCCAGAGAACGAGGGCCAGGTCTCCAGACAAGGGGGGTCCGGAGCCCCGCTGCTGCTGGGGCCCACCAGCCACCACCCCGTGAGTGTCACGTGTCTGTGTGTGTATCTCCTGTCTCTGTGCCTGTGTGTACACATGTATCGATCTGACTGTATTTCTGTCTTAATAGTGTTTCAATAACAGCATCCTTTTATATAGCGCTTACTATGTGCTAGGCACTCTGATAAACTGCTTTCATGCCACAGAACAATTTTATAAGATAGGTAGTTTTATCATCCCCGTTTTACAGATGGGGAAATAGGGGTTCCATGAAGTCAGATGACTAGCCCAAAGTCAAACATCAGTAAGCTACAGAGCTAGGACTCAAACCCAGACTGACTCCAATATCCGCTGATCCATGCTACTACCCCTACTGTTTATCTGTGCCTCTGCATAACCTTGAAGGAGGGCATGTAATTGGGCATTGGTAACTGTATGCTTGAATGTGGCTGTGTAGTTGTGTACCTGTGTACATATCTGTGACCCTGAACGTGTGGGTTCCTCTGTGTAATCATCTGTGTGCATCTATCCATATCACTGAGTCTGTTTTCAAACATCTGGATATGCGCTTTTGTGTACCCACCTACGTAACTGTGGCAGGCTCTGTCACATTGTGTCTGTGAGTGTAAGTAATGGAGTGTATAGGTAAACATGTGAGGCCACTCATGTCTGTGTGCCCCCCACTCATCTCCCCTTATACAAGTCTTCATCTTTCAAACCTAGGCCTCGCTTCACCTCTTCTAAAAACCTTCCAGGCCGCCAGGCTATCCTCACCTCTGTGTCCTCACAAACGCCCTTGTGCCCAGGGCTCAGCAGCCTAAGTGGTGACTCTCCTTTACCATCGCTCTGCCCTGTCTCTCCTACTAGGGGCAGCATGGTGTAGCAGAGAGACTGCTGGGCTAGAAGCCCAGAGCCTTCAGTTCTAATCCCCATATTGCTCATCCTTTCTGCCACCTGGGTAAGCCTGTCCACTGCACCAAGCTGCCTCTTATGCCCAGTGGCTCCAGGGCACCCTGTCCCTCCCTGCAAAATTGGGGAGTCAAGCCCCACCCTCCTTCAGGTCCATGCCTTGCTAAGAGTTTGCGATTAACAACAGTGCAGTCCCCGAGGGGTTATATTTTATTCATCCACTCATCACGCATACACTATATACCAAGATGTGTGCACCAGGTTCCCGCTTTGCAGAGAAGAGGGTCCTGGCGTCAAAGCTGGGAGACCTCGGAGTATCTGCTAGCCCAATTCCCCTAATTTACAGATGGGGCCCATAAAGGAGAAAGGTGGTATGAAGGAGCAAAGAGAACACTCAAGGGTAGCGTCCAGATCTCTTGACATAAGCTGAGCAAGGGTGTATGCAAAGAACTTCAAAGGACGTCTGGAGTGTAGCAGGTGCCTTGGCCTTTGCAGGAGGCTTTGCAGTAACTGCCCTGCCCCCAGGTCAACTCATCTCCCACCACACCCCTCATCGGAGCTCCAGCTGCACAAAACTGCTTGCCACACACACACCCATACACACCTCCAAGCCTTCCCACATGCTTCTTTCTCTTCCACCTTTGCCTGGAGGATTCCCCATTTTCCTCAAGATCCCGCTGGACAGTCTCTTCCTCCAGGAAGTCTTCCTTGCAGCCCTCCTCCCCCAGCTCAGCCCTCTGTGCTCCCACAGGCACTAGTGCTGCACTCTGATAGAACTGATCACACCTCACGGCCCCCCAGCACCCTCTGCAACACCATTCCAACACTCGTCTCGAGACAACAGCTTGTTGTGGTATCTCCCTTTCCAACCAGAAAACAAGTTCCTCGGGGACAGTGATCGCCTCCCTCCTCTCAGTAACCCCAAACGCAGCACAGTGTCGGGCACACAGCACGTCTGCTGTGCGGTGTTGAACAGGACCTGGTGGAGGCAGAGACGGTGGGGCTGGCCCGCTGACGCGGAGGAAGGTGGTGATGATGTCACTTAAGTACTGGGAAAGGTGAAGAGGCACCGGCAGGAGAGTCCCAGTCTTATGTTCTTTCACTACAGAGGCTGTGCTTGCTCCAGGATCCTGGAGAAATAGTACTGCCCACAGCCAAGAGCATGAGAGAGCCTGGGGTAGGACTGTGGGAAGACGTAGCTGGTATGGAAGACCAGAACTCCTAGAAACCACAACACTGGGCTGAGCACCTGGTGACTCTCTTGAACCATGGTGAAGACCTCACCTAGCTAGAGGCTTGGAGGAGAGGGGTGTCCTAAGCAGACAGGGGGCCCTGTTTGGAGCAGACCCCAGCAGCAGCCTCCTGGGAATTATGCACTGTGCCAGAAAATTTGGGGTTTAAACCCTTTGCAAGCTGAGCTGTGTCTGTCTCCCCTCCATGCCAATCACAGGGCTGGGCACCTTGTGAGTAGGGCTGACAACCCTTGATGAACCAGCCCCTGGGGGCAGTAAACACAAAAGCACAGAGACAGTGGAGTATACTAATGGGAGAGACCCAACAGCGATTCCACCCCTCCGGCCCATAGTAGCTGCTTCCAACCTGCTTCCAACTTACTTCCTCCCCCAAGTCAGCCAAGGGCCTAGAGGTGGCCGTGGGGTATGCTGGGGTACGCTGGTATGTTGACAGAAGGTGGAGGTGTGGATACCTGCTCTCCCTGCCCCACCACCGTCACGGTGGCCCAAACAATATACAATGCCTCCTCTCATTAGTTTTCATGGGCATGTGACAGGCCAGGAGCAGCTGAGGCAGCTTTGAGGTTTGGGGAGACGGGGATTTCCAGGGGACAGCTGGGTAAGGGGAGGCTCTCCCTGTGTCCTTTTCTGACAAGAGTGTAGATTTTTCTGGCCACCGGGCTTAGCCACCCCAGTTCAGCAAACTTTGCTGCCAGCCCTGCTTCAGGGGCAGGAGATGGACAGAATAGTGGGGGGAGGGCCCATCCTAGCCTGAAGGGGATTTCCAGAACACTGGGATGTGTGCCATGGGTGGGGATTTGAGGCCTCCATCAGGAGGGAGAGGGAGAGGCAGCTGGAATGAGCCCCTGAAGGTGTTGGAGGTAAGGGAGGGGGTGGAGCCCTTCTTGGACTCAGCTTCCTGCTCATCTCATCCCACTCCTGGTAGAGGCACCTCTCTGGGGCTGGATTTTCCATTTGAAGTCTGAACAAAGGAGTAGGGAAGCTAAGGTCAGCCTGGCAGGTGAGGGTTCCTGCTCCACCTTTAATGCTGGCTGGCTGTGTGACCTTGAGCAAGACACTTCGTCCTCTGGGCCTCAGCTGCCCATCTGTATGTGCTATTATGGCAGCCTGCAGCATCTCAGGCCATCAACTCTGAGCATCTAGGATCCACAGATGCCCATGCTCTGGGGCCCATATCAGATCACCTAGCTATTAGCCAAAGCCACTTTGCACCAGGCCCTGTGCTGGGCAGTGCAGAGGGAAAGGACCATCAACCCAGTCCTGCCCTCAGGGTGTTCAAAATTATGAGGTATGGTGATTCCTGCAACCCATAGAACCCAGAGAGGCAGCTGGCCCCAGCTCCTTGCAGGCGCCTTGCCTGATTCCAGCACTGCAAATCCCTCAACCCCAGCTTCCTTTCATCCTTCCATTTTTGTTTACATGTCACCTCCTCTGGGAAGCCGTCCCTAATCTCCCCTGGGATCACTGTGCTTCCCTCCTTTGTCACACTTCTTGACCCTTCATTACCTATTCCATGTCTGGTTCCTCCCTCAGATTGTGAGGTTCATGAGGACTGGGACCTTGTCTCTCATTCATCCCCAGAACAATGCCAGGCACATAGTATAGGTACTTATTACCCAATATTAAATACTTAATCAATATTTTGAAATACAATAGTGAGGCACCCTCTCCCATCTGGACCCAAGGCAGATAATGCCCATCCCTTCACAGGGGCCTGGAGGAGGTGGTCCCAGATTCCTCTAAGGAAGTCACTCCCCCATTGGCCGTATCCCACAGCAAAGAGAAACCTACCCCTAACAAATTGGTCCAGGCCCCAGGCTAAGGACACTGAGATGTCCTACCCAAGAAGGTGGCCAGAAAAACATATACTGTCCAATTCCAAATCCCTTAAGCACCCTGTTCTAGTCTGGAGGCAGTAAGTTCCCTGGGGGCCATCATAGAGATGAGAACACTGGTGCCAGGCCTTGAGAGATGAGCAGGAGTTCAGTGGATAGAGAAGTGAAGATATGCACACCCTAAGTAGGGGAGACGGCACATGCAATGTGGAAATACATAGAATGTTTACTGAAAAGCAAACAGACACTCTCCTGTCCTTAGATAGGCAAAGTGTCCATTACCCAAAGTGCCTTAGGGTCCTGACTTTGTTTTGGAGCTCCTCAGGCCCCTTCCTCAGCAGAGAGAGATGGCATTATTCACACTATTCTCCTGGCCCTCCTTACTATAATATCTAGGCCACTCGGTCCCAATGTCTTGTACATGACCGGCCAAAAGGCAGCCTCTCCTTTCCTGAGCATAGCTCCCACCCTCATGGCCCCAGCCCATCCTTAAACCAGAATTCTAGAGCCAGAGAGGCTGTCAGAGGCCATGAAACCCCATCTTTGTCATGACGGGGCATGTGTGGCCCACGATGGGGTGCCACAGAACGTGTACAGAGCACAACTCAAACTCAGGAGTCTCTCCACAACCCCACACCAAGGGCAGTTCTCCCTGAGTGAGTGGCCAGAGTTCTTCAGGTGAAGTCTGCTGGACTCGGCAAGGTGGCTCCTGAATTCTTTGAGTACTGAAGTCCTCTAACTCTGATCCCAAGAATGATCCCACTCCCCACCCGGCCACTGTCCACTGCCCGTGAGTAACCTTCTTCGGGAGGGCTACATCCTCCTATGTACTCCTCTCCAGAGTCAGAAACACACCCAGCCTCATACTGTTTTGTTTGGAGAGTGTGGCCTCTGGAGGCTGACTGAGTGCTTCTGTCATTCCATGCAGGTGGGGACCTTGCCTGTCTTGTCCCAGGTATCCACGTTACCCTGAACAGTGCCTGACACTACATAGTAAAGGATAGGTCTTTTTCAAATGAATGAAGCCGAGTGACCTATTTTCTCCCCTATAAATGGTAATAACTGCCCACCTCTCAGGCTGTTGTGAGGACAAGGGAAAACACTCATAAAGATGCCCAGCCAGGGTCTGCCAGAGAGCAGCCTTCTTGTTACTTCTTCAAGTTCGCCAGCACCCTGCTCTTCTACGCTGCTCACCTTCTGCAGAGAGCCTCCCCTGATTATCTATTTGGGCTCCAGTCCTGGCATCTGTCCCAGAAACACTTCCTCCCCACATACTTGTCTGGAGTCCAGGTGATATTTCTGGAAAATATGGCTTCTTATTTGTTTACTTTTTCTTATGCCTGAGTCCTCTTGTTGGGCAGAGGTAAGATTCTTTCTGTGGCTCCCGCCTCAATCATCATCACCACTACCACCATGGGTATGTGAGGCGTAACCAAGAGTGGATTTCCAAACATGGATCAGCTAATGTCCAAGTCCTCAGCATCACAACCGCAGAAACTTGCTACCCTCTAGACCTTTCTCCACAGCTTCACAAAGCACTTGCATGGCTGTTATCTAATTGGGTCCCTGAAACACCCCTGTAAAGCCAGGATTTATTATCCCTGTTTTACAGATAAGGAAACTGAGGCTTAGACGGGTTTAATAATCTGCTGGTGTCACATAGCCTGGGAGGGGCAGCAGAGTTGTCCTGTCAGCCCTGAGCCTATTCCCTCCAGACTGGGTCCTTAGAGCTCAGGTGATTAATAGCAACCCTTTGCATTTTTGTGGTAACTTCACTTTCACAAAATTTTCATGTCCCCTCTTTTGAGAATCATACAGAGACAGAAATCTTGGAGTCACAAACCCACCAAGGCAACGTCCAACCAGAGGGTCACCCCTGTGAGAAGGTCCCCTGTCTTCCCTGAGCCAGTAATGGAATCAGTGGGACCACAGAGAAGTTGCTGCCCAGCATCACAGGGCTTGCGAGCAACTGAGCCAGGATCTGGACTCTTATTTGCCTGACTCTCATACTCCTCCCACTCTGTCAACTTCCCTTATTTCTCTCTGGACCTTTTCCCTTCTGTAGAATGGGTTGGATGAAAAGATCTTTAAGCCTTACCCCCGGTCTTTGTCCCACCTGTATGTCTTATTTATGAAAACGGTACCGGTTGGAGAGGCAGATGGTTTGAGTTCAAATCCGAGTTTGGGCAAATTCAGCACTCACTGTCACTGAGACTCAAATATTTTTTCATCTGCAAATGGGCTCAAATGAGATAATGGATAAAGGGCTCCTGGCACATTCAGAATAATCAATAATTGTCAGATTTCCTCTCTTTTCTTTCTAAGTCTGTGCAGGGCATTCCTGGAAGACAAGTGCTCAAAATTCTACTCTAAGCTCAGTTTCCCCATCTTAACTGTAGTGGAGTCAGATTAGGGGAGCCATGACCTGCATCTCGGGGTCTCTGGTTCAGAGACTGGGATGGGGGAGCTTCCCAGCAAAAGCTCCTAACCTCTCAAGAATTTTCCGTATATTCCTCCTTCCCATTTTCCCCAGTCTCCATTCTGAACATTTTCCCCAGAAATAGTTAAGCCTTCTTTGGGCTTCCCCTTCCTGATCAGCAGTGCCAGTGGAGATTAGAGAGATTGGATTCATTTGTCTTCATAAACAGAAAAGAAGTTGGGCCAGGCAGGTGACAAGGAAACAATTGGAATAATAGGAGGTTGGAGCAAAATGGAGCAGGACTTCCTCCAGTCATACCCAGGGCCACCCCCAGACCTGGGGAAACAACAGCCAGGGGCAGGGAGGTGTTTCCCATGCACGTGGGCTCAAATCAGGCCGACTGCTGCCCAGAAAGCCCAGTGCTACTGGATACCAAACACAACGCAGGGGGAGGCCTAGCCACTGAAGCAATGACAGATATACCCCAGGAGGTTGGAGCAGGGACTTATAGATCAGCTTTCCCAGCCCCTGCCTCCAGGCTGGTCTCTGGGGAAAGGGGTCCACTTCCCTGGGGTACACCACTAGCTTTCTATCTCCAATCCTCACAGTCTGACCACAATCCATCCTGCTGCAGTTCTGACCCAAGCCCTCTTGAGAGGGGGATGACTTCAGACCGAATCCCAGTGGGACAGCCTTAGGACAGACTCGGGCATCCAGTTGGGAGTACAGAGCCCTTGGAAACACCCTTCGCCCAAACCCTCCCTCAGGGCTTGGCCCAGCCATCCCTGCCCCAGCACCCTGACTTCTATTTGTGCCTGGGCCAAAGGGGAGCGGGGCCCTCATCCAAAAGGAAGATCAGGCCGGATGCAATCACACAAGAGGCTTTTCACCCTCTTCCTGACCCCTCAAATGTTCCTTCTAATTCTCCTCCAGAGGAGGTGGTTAAAGGACACTGGGAGGGTAAACACAGATGGGATGGGCCCGCACACACCACCATTTCCTCACCTCTGGCACTGCAGCAGGAGCCACAGGGAAGGTAGACTTCGGAGCAAGGCAAGCCCCAAGGGAGCCCCACCCTCTTGCAGAGACTCATGCCCTACCCCTCAAACGGGAGACAGAAACAGAGGGGGGAAATGAGAAAAGAACCAAGCAAGTGCCCAAAAGAAAAGTGACCCCAGCAGGGATGAGCCAAGTCAGCCATCCGCACCCCCCCACCTCCCCTCAGGCTGCCCATCCATCAGGCCAGAGAGCCCACAGACAGGGAATTGGCTGTTGTGTTTTAAGTACCCATCACAGCCCAGATACAGCTTCTCCGTTAATTTGGGCCTCAGTTTCCCCCATCTGTAAGCACGCTTCCAACACTGGCATGTTTCTACCAGGCCTGGGGGAAGGAGTGATGGGGAGGGGCGCCATGGTTCATTCTCATCCGTGAGCTCACCACCCCAGGAGGTGGATGTTTGCGGTTTGGCCCAGGGGAGTGGTGAGGGGAGCCAGGTGGGAAAAGCTAACACAGTTAAGAACCTAAAGCATGCTATGCCCCACGTTGGGTCCTTTGTGGGGCCGAAACACCTTTTGAGTGCAGTTGACCTTCCAGACCTGGAGGAACCCCCACCAGAGACGCAAGGCCACTTGCCTCTCCCATGGGCCCCAGGCCAGAGCCAAGTCTCTGACCCCCTGACTCAGCAGAGGGCAGAACCTGGGTGAGCCTGGGGGAGGGGGACTGCCTCACCGTCCCAAGAGCCAGATTGCCAGCACTTCCTGCTTAAACCAGGAGATTCCTGCCCCAGCCGGGGGTCCCTTCTCTCCAGAACGGGGCCGGGCTGACTCTTGGCGATGCTGGCGGGGTGGGGCGCGCAGAACGGGGGTGCTCGGGCTGAGCCCCGGGCTCTTCGCTCCCCCCCCGCGCCCCAGTGCCTAGAGGCTCACCCCTCCAACGCGTCGCGGACCCCTGGCTGAGCCACCCTGGCCGAGCCACCCTGGCCGCACCCTCGGCGCCGCCCGGCGCGCAGCCCAGGTGCCCGGCCGCCTTACCTCGGCCTTTACCCTTGGCCCTCCTGGCCTTGTCGTCAGCCTTCTTGGCCCGGGGGGCGGCCGGTTCGGCGCCCTCGGCCCCCGCCGCCTTCTTCTTGCGCCGCTTGCCCCGCAGCCAGCTGAAGGCGCGCCGCAGGCCGGACGCGCCGGAGCGGGACTTCTTCCTGCGCGGGGGGCCGCCGGGACCCCCCGGCTCGTCGGCCGCAGGTGCGGCGGGGGGCGCGCGGGCCGCCATTGCGCGGCGGGCGGACCGGGAGGCGGGGGTCAGGCCCCCTGCGGCGGGGCACCCATGCGCGGGGCGGGCGCGCGGGCAGGCGGCCGCCGCGGGGAGACGCGCG
>NW_026057585.1:80360023-80462633 GCF_023721935.1 Panthera uncia
TGGCTGCGGGGCAAGCGGCGCAAGAAGAAGGCGGCGGGGGCCGAGGGGGAGCGGCCGGGCGCCGGGAGCGGCGCGGGAGGGGCGGGCCGGGCGGCGAGCAGGCGGGGCGCGGAGGCCGGCCGGGAGCACAGGAGGGAGCGGCGGCGGGGCGGGGGCGGCGCCGCCTGCCGCCCTCCCCGCCGCCTCCGGCCCGCGGCCCCGCTCTGGGCTCTCGGGGGGCCCGAGGAGGGCGAGGTCGGGCGCCGAGCGAGCCGCTCCCGTGTCCTCGGGGTCGCGCGACGGCCCGGGACCCAGAGGGCGGGGTCGCGGGGCGGGGCGGGAGAGGCGGTACTGAGGTTCGGTGCCGGCGGGGGCGCGAAAGGGAGTCCGCCTCGCCGGAGGAGGTACGATGAGGAGGGGGCGGAGAAATGCTCGGGTTGGACCCCGGGACTGCTAGGTATCCTGAGTTCAGTTCAGGAGGAGATGGGATGGTTCTGAGATTCTCCTGGAATAAGGGAATTCTGAGAATTCTTTCCAGAACTCGGACGGTATTGACGGTTTGCTCTAGAGACTGAGGCTTCAGACGCACCTGAGACCTGTGACCGACAGTGGGCCTTCCTCGGCAGGCTGGCGATTGAGAGTCACCCCATCGCTCCTTCTCCCCAACTCATTGCACCTTCCCCCAGTGTCAACCCTCAACGTGGAGCTGGGATCCATGCTTCGTGGGTTCTCGCCTCACCCTTTGGTGAGGGGAATGAGGACAGTGGTGCCTCAGTGTACCTGTGCCTAGGTTTACCCTTGGACTTCGCTGTCAGGCCCCAGGGCATCCCTGCCTGGGCCTGGATTCCCACTGAGATGCTCAGCACAGAGCAGGGCTGATCTTGGGCTTGATAAACTCACAGTTTCCAAGGTGCTTTGAGATCTGTAAGTAAGAAGTGTGACTAAGGGAGCTCTTAGGGAAGAAAGCCTTTAAGAATCATGAAAATGCTGTGCTCATTTCCTCCAGGCCCCTGGCTCTGGCTCTTTATTATAGCTGACCCAGCACTTTTAAATCATCTGATCCCATAACAAGCTATGAGGGAAACAGGGTGGGGAGTTTTACTCCCAAAGTACAAAAGGGAAACTGAGGCCAGGAGGGGACAGTGATTGCCCAACAGCATAGAGATGGTCAGCAGCAGAGGAGTCAGAACCAGCAATCTAGGTCTTGTCTCTGCCTGGTTCCTAGGACTAGAAATTGCCTGAGGTCCAGCCATGGGTTCAGTGGTCTTGAAGTCCCTCCTTGGGCCTCAAGAAGGGCATTGTGGTGCCTCCACCAGTTAGAATTTGTCTTCATCCACCCAACCTGACTCTGAACACAGCTTTCTCCTAATCCTAGTATCCACGAGGGCAGAGATCCATTTGTTTGGGCCACCCACTCCAGTCAGCCCTGGCATGGTGTAGACAGCACTCACTCTAACATTGAAAATAATTAGAGTACAGAGTTTGGCCTCCCTAACCTGCCTTAGCCCCTTGAGTGACCCCAGGGGCTCAGCTGTGGCAAACGTTGAGGCAGATAACTATCATTGTTAGGCCTCAGTTTCTCAACTAGCCACTGTTCATTAAGGACCAGCCCACATCCCAGAGCACCCCTTCTGGGTCAGGCACTGGGCCAGGCACAGGGATCACACTGGGCCCTGTCCTCATGTCCTCTCTGCCCAGCCCAACGCTAGCCCTAAGGACCCTTCCCCTCTCTCACTTGGTGATAATCAAAGGAGAAGTGTTGTAAGCAAGGCTGAGACTCAGAGAAAGAGTGATGCACAGGACCTTGGCCTGTCGGATAGTCTAGAAGCATTGGGAAGCATAGGGAGGGGAGAGGAAGGCAAACATACTCTGGCTTTGGGAAGGGGCAATCAGGAGAGGAACATTGATCAGTCTTGCCCCCCACCAACCCTTTCAGCACCTCCTTCCCGGTGGCCAGGACTGGCAACACAGTTTGTAGGGGCCAGTGCAAAATGAAAATGTGAGACCTTTTGTTAAAAACATTATTAAAAATTTCAAGAAGGCAGGACACCTGGCTGGCTCAGTAAGTGGAGCATATATGTGACTCTTGATCTCAGGATCCTAAATGTGAGCCCCACCTTGGGCCTAGAGCTTACTTTAAAAAAATCTTTTTCAAGGGGCGCCTGAGTGGCTCAGTCGGTTAAGCGTCCGACTTCAGCTCAGGTCACGATCTCGTGGTCTGTGAGTTCGAGCCCCACATCGGGCTCTGGGCTGATGGCTCAGAGCCTGGAGCCTGCTTCCGATTCTGTGTCTCCCTCTCTCTCTGCCCCTCCCCTGTTCATTCTCTGTCTCTCTCTGTCTCAAAAATAAACGTTAAAAAAAAAAAAAATCTTTTTCAAGAAGGCAACAGCAGACCATTCAACCAAGTGTGGGGCCTTTCTGACATCAGGGCCAGGTAGCGGGGTATATGAAGTTGGCCCTGCCGGTGGCTCTTGTAATTCCCCAGCAAAGTTTCCCCTCAAACCACAACTTCCCCCAGGGGCGCTGGCTGGCTCAGTTGAAAGATCATGCAACTCTTGATCTTGGGGTCTTGACTTCAAGCCCATGTTGAGCATAGAGCGTACTTAATTTTTTAAAAAAAAAACTTTTTCGAGAAAAAAAAAAACTTAAAAAAATACCCACAATCCCCAGGAGTCCGCTCAGAGATTAAGTCCCCGATTTGGAGGTGGGGAAGGAGAGGGTAGGGAGAGGTCAGGGTTATTTTTCTTTCCCTGCTGTTAACTCCAACAGCCAGACATTCTCCCTTCCCAACTCCAACCTGGGCTGCCCTCGGACCAACAGCCCCAGCTTTCCTTCTTGTCTCCTGGCCTAATGGACAGACATGCTTCCGAGACACCCAGAGAGGACTAGCCTAGGAAGGGCTAGCCTGCAACCCTGCCCTCTAGCTTCATGGCTACTCAGCTCAGCTACATTTCTTTGCTGGCCCTGTTTGCAGCTAAGGAAACAGACTTCCCAGCAGCCCCTGTCAGCAGGGCCCAAAGTCCATCCTGGAGCCAGTCTGTCACCTGACCAGGCAGGAAGCTGCAACCCCAGGGAGGAACCAGCAACAACCAGGCTCGGGCAGCTGCCCCCAAGGCCCTCCAGCTTTGCCCTCTCTGTTTTGGGAAAACCCAGAACCACCCTGATGTTGCCCTCATACCCACCGAAGACTCCCTCACCTCCTCCCCACCGGGAGACCTGCCTCCCTTAGGCTCCAACTCTGTCCCCTGCTGGGCCTGGCCTTCTCACAAACTGGAGACTGGGCAGCCAGGCCAAGGTGTGGCTGAGCCTGCCTCATTTTACAGGGGACACCAGGAAGGAAAAGAGCCTGCAAATCGCACAGCCTAGAATAGGAGCACCTGTGGCTCCCCTCAATCCTTAGACCAATTGGAGGGGCTGAAATTATAGTGCAGGGAGGAGAAATTCTGCAAAGTCAGGATGTTGGGTGGTTCATAATATTCCTATTCCATGGACAAGACAGCCAGAGAAGAGATGGAGTCACTTGCCAACAGTCACACAGTTACCTCTGGGCAGAGGTGGAGTTTAAAACTGGCTTGCGTCCACGTGTGTTTGTTTGCGTGTGTGTTTTCCTAACTGAGCGCTTGCTTTATGTCAAGCCTCCCTATCCCATGCCAGCTGCTTGCAAGGATAGGCAGCTAAAACCCCTGGAAAAAGAAAAGTACTTATCCTGGGGCCTCCAAAATGTTCAGCTTAACTTTGAGTGCCCTTGGATGCGCTTTTCAGGAGAAAGGTCCACAGCTTTAACCAGATTCCCAAAGAGGTTCCTATTTCAGAACGAACTAAGAATCCACCTTTGATGCTTTCCAGTGGGAGGATAAGATAGAAAGAGGCTCCCTGCCTGATGCCCTCATCCCCTCTCCTCCCTAACCTGGGGGTGGGGGTGGGAGGAACCAAGCAGGTCCTGTCCACTGTGGGCATTCCTGTGTCCCCTCCTCTGGCCGCTGGCACCTGAGGCAGCAGAGGTCTTTGATCTTCCCAGCACCTCTTAGAATCGGGTCCTAAGCCGATTTGCACCCATTTCCCCTACTGGCTTGAGAGGCGAAATAACACCCAAGGTGCTTGTGATGGGTGGCTGGAATGAGACAGAGCCTTGTGGGATCCTCCTGGCTCTAAGTTGGTGCCAGCTCCTAGGAGGCTGAGGAGGGAAGAGGGGAGAGCGAAAGAGGAGAAGGAAAAGGAGAGGGAGCAGGGGAACAAGAGAGAAAGGAGAGATAGCTGTTGCTGCTGCCCAGGCTCCAGTGTGGAACAAATTCTGATTCCCTTCATTCTTTCAACACACATCTCCTGAGCTCCAGCTGTGTGCTCCAGGCTCCCAGATGTGCCCAGTTAGTCTGTGATCTGATCACCGCTCTCTTTTAGCTTGTCCACAGTGTGGAAAAATGGTTTTCCAGCTTTTTCTTTTAGCCTTAAATTTTTATTTTTCCCCTCAGACAAAAGCCACCTGAATTTTGTCTGAGAGATAAAATGGATAAAAGCAATGTTTTGTACGTATACATTTAGTTTATAAATCAACTTATAACCTTTACTTGCCACGGAGTGAATCAGCGAAAACAGTGATGACATTGTGATGGACTAAAAATTTGAAACCCTTGTTATGAGTGATGATTTTGGTTTTCACTGACAGTATTCAACTTACTCCTGTGGCGGTTTGTTTTAATAAGTAATTAGAAAGTACTGCACCTCAGGGGCACCTGGGTGGCTCAGTCGGTTAAGTGCCCAGCTCTTGATCTCAGCTCAGGTCATGATCTCACAGTTCATGAGTTCAAGCCCCACATGGGGCTCTGCGTTGATGGCAGACCTGCTTGGGGTTCTGTCTCTCCTTCTCTCTGCCTTTCCCCAGCTTGTGCTCTCTCTCTCTCTGTCAAAATAAATAAACTTTAAAAATTAAAAAAAAGTTGGGGTGCCTGGATGGCTCAGTCGGTTAAGCATCTGACTCTTGATTTTGACTCAGGTCATGATCTCACAGTGCGTGGGTTTGAGCCCCACATCGGGCTCTGCGCTGACAGTGCAGAACCTGCTTGGGATTTTCTCTCTCTCCCTCTCTTTCCGCCCCTCCCCCATGCTCTTTCTCAAAAAAAAAAAAAAAAAAAAAAAAATTTACCCTAACCTTGTTCTGTTCTCAATCCCGCCACTAACTTGCTGGGAGTCCTCAGGTGAGACACTTGCCCTTTCTGGGCACCAGTTTCCCATATGAGCGTTCTATTTCACCTAGGAAAGTAGTGTGTGTATGGAGTATTTGAGTGTGTTGGGGTGTGTGCAGGGGTGCTGTGCACATATGCGGAAACTGCATTACTCATCCTCCCTGCCTACCCCCTTCCCAGAGCTGGGCCTGAAGAAGGGTCCACAAAACCACTGAACTGCCCAAGTTCGAAGGCAGAGGCGGGTTGCCATGGAGACGTGCTTTGTTTCCCAACTGTCTGGCTGCATCTGACAAGCACAAAAAGCCAGACCAGATGGACACTGACCTAGGCCAAGAGAGCAGGGATTTCCTGACCCAAGATCCACAGGGCTCACTGCTTTCCAGGGAGAAGGGTTCAGTTCTCAGTTCTCACCCCCACAACAGGGGGATGACCAGCGTGACCTGCCAGCACATGAGGCTTCATGTAGGGGGCTGCTGGGTGGGGCCCTCAAGGTGTTTGCAGACACCCACTCCACCAGTCCTAGGCAGCAAGCCTGGCCCTGTGCCCAAGGGCTGGGCCAGGAGGGAAACACCCACACTTGGGGCCTTCAAGAAGCTGGGAGCAGGGTCAAGACCTGCGGGCAGAGGCTCCCTGCCCGCGATCAGAGGGAAACAGCCGGATGTGGATTCTCCGAGAAACCGCCCACAATCCACAGAGGCCTGCACACACTGAGACACACTGAGACACAAACACAGGTGGACACACCCGCACGCATGCCAGTTCACACCGGCATACCCAGATATATGGATGCACGTACTAAAGCACAAACCCAGACATACATTATCCAATCATCTAGGTACCCATAAACACTCAGGTACACTGCAACAGAACTGATGTCTAAACATACACAGATACAGAGACGTACTGAAACACAAATGGCTACACAGACGTATCACACACGTACACACACACACACGCACACACACACACACACACACACACACACACACCCAAACACACAGACATGCCAATTCAGACACACACGGATACACAAATACACACATTCCCAGAAGCACAGACCCTCATACACAGACATCCACTGGCACAAAAACAGAACATTCACAGATGCTCAGGGGCCCATAAACCAGAGAGAGATATCCGGAAGGCCCTGTTATACAAATACAGATATAAAGAGATAAACAGTTACAAGTAGAAACACAGATACACAAATACCCAACACAGATCCAGGCAAGGGGAAGAGAAGGGAACTAATGCCTGGTGAGGGTCAATTCTGCACAGGCAGCATGAAAGGAGTTTTATCTGAGGAATCCTTCAAAAATCCTTCTGGGAGCACCTGGGTGGCTCAGTCGTTTAAGCGTCCAACTTCGGCTCCGGTCATGATCTCGCAGTTCATGGGTTCGAGCCCTACATCGGGCTCTGTGTTGACCGCTCAGAGCCCGGAGCCTGCTTCAGATTCTGTGTCTCTCCCTCTCTCTCTGCCCCTCCCCCACTTGCTCTCTGTCTCTGTCTCTCAAAAAGGAATAAAAACGTTAAAAAAAATCCTTCCAACAACCGGTGAGTTTGGTAGCAGTATCCAGGCTCCTTACAAATACGATAATGTAGAATACATAAGTGTATACAAGGCCCAAACAATGCGGAAGGAAATGGGATAAAACGGGAAACTGGCTCTTCACCCACGTCCCCCAGGCCACCCAAACACTGGCAATGCTAGTGGGCAGTGTATACTTTTTCTATGCACTTACCTACAAGCATGCAAAGATACTACAAGTCTGAACATTTTCCTTAAAACCAACTCAGAGAGGTTAAGAAATTTGACCAAGATCATACAGCTAACTTAGCAGCAGAATCAGGATTTGGATGTAGCTCTGCTTCACTCCAAAATGCTCTTTCTGCTGCCTCAGCCGGCAGACAACCACACGTTCACAGGCAGACAGATTCACAAAGGGGAGGCCCAGGCCCAGGGGCAGGGGGAGGGGTGGCACCTCTGGGCTGGGGAGGAAGGGAGGCCCTACAGGCCCTCAGCCCCGGATTGCTCTGAGTCTTTTGGTCGACTCTTCGAGCTATAGCGTTGTTCCTATAAATTTCTGTTAAGGAGCAGAGACTGGAACCTTTGATTCATTGACCTAGGTGAGCACGAGGCAGGTGACTAAGTGATACAGGGCTCCAACACCCAACACGATCAGATCACCCCAGCTTCCTCCAGTTTCCTGACCCCTGCCTCCAACCTCAGTCCCTTCTCCACATGCCCCCAGAGGAACTTTTCTTTCTTTCTTTTCTTTCTTTCTTTCTTTCTTTCTTTCTTTCCTTCTTTCTTTCTTTTAATGTTTATTTTATTTTTGAGAAACAGAGAGTGGGAGCAGGGGAAGGGCAGAGAGAGAGTGAGACAGAGGATCTGAAGCAGGCTCATCACCAACAGCAGAGAGCCTGATGGGGGGGGGGCTGGAACTCAACAGGTGGTGAGATCTTGACCTGATGCTTAACCAGCTGAGCCACCCAGGCGCCCCCAGGGGAACCTTTTCTAAGGCTAAATCTGGACTTTGTCCTTCCTCTGCTTAAATCCCTTCCTGTTGTCTCCAGAGTAAATCCCAGCCTCTTAGAAACATAGAGCCCTTCAGTTCCGGGACCCAACCTGCCTCTCCCCATTTTGCGATTTGGCAAAGCACTTCTCCTCAGGACCAGCTCAAATGCTGCTCGTGTTGAGCCTTCCCCAACGTCCCCATGCAGAATCCCTCCCTGCCTCCAGTCCCTACACCCACCCCTACTCCCACTCCCAACCCACAGAGTTTGCCCAGCAGACATCACCTCAAGATTTAAAATCATCACCAGTGGGGTGCCAGGGTGACTCAGTCTGTTAAATGACTTAATTCCGGCACAGGTCATGATCTCATGGTTCGTGAGTTGAGCCCTGCATCAGGCTCTGTGCTGGAAGCCTACTTGGGATTCTCTCTCTCCCTCTCTCTCTCTCTGTCCACCCCCCCACCCCCGCTTGCACTCTCTCTCTGTCTCTCTCTCTCAAAATAAATAAATAAACATTAAGAAATTTTTAAAAATCATCACTACTGATAGACTGACCAGCTTCCAGGTCTTGCCCTAAGTACTTTACATAATCATCTTCCTTACTCATTACAACAGCCCTAGAGAGATGAGTATTGTCCCCATTTTATAGATGGTTAAATGG
The DNA here is from genome assembly GCF_023721935.1 of Panthera uncia. Classification (NCBI taxonomy): domain Eukaryota; kingdom Metazoa; phylum Chordata; class Mammalia; order Carnivora; family Felidae; genus Panthera; species Panthera uncia. Next base: position 80,368,361 of record NW_026057585.1, read on the forward strand.
AGGCCCAGAGATGTTAAGTCCCTTCCTTCCAGTCTGATTTTCCTGAAAGTCAGTCCTTGATCAAGCCACATACAATCGCATTATGGCAAACATGCTTATCTCTGAATCTCCAGTGCCTGCACAGGCTTGGTTGGCATAGTGAGGAATGGCTCAGTGAATGGATAAGAGATGATAGGAGACAGGTGCCTCAGTTGGTTAAGCATCTGACTTCGGCTCAGGTCTTGATCTCATGATTCATGAGTTCAAACCCCACATCGGGCTCACTGCTGTCAGTGCAGAGGCTGCTTCGGATCCTCTGTCCCCTTCTCTCTGCCCCTCCCCAGCTCACGCTCTCTCTTTCTCTGTCAAAAATAACTAAGCATTAAAAAAGAGAGAGAAGAGACATGTTAGGGGGCTGGGACACCCAGGGAGGGCCCCTGCTAACTGGGATTCCCCAGGAAGTCACTGAAGACAAGAGTTCCCTCAGGATCTAGCAGTGTTGCCCCTGCAGTCCGGGGACATCTGCACAGACCCTGCTGGGGGAGCAGATGTCCTCTGCCTCCTCCACATGTCCCTTCAGTCAGGAGTTTGGAGCCAGCGTGTTATTAAATATTTACTGTTTCCCACTCTGCTCAGCTTGGTGCCAGGCCCTGGGCGGGGGGCCAGAGAGCAGGGGATACGGAACTGTTTACAGTTAATGATCACCTACCAGGTGGCACAGAATTCTCCCAACAGCCCTGCAGGTTGGGTTCTCGGCCCTATTTCTGCAGCTGGAGAGAGAGGTGAAGCTCAGAGAGGGAAGATGCTGGTCCCCTATCACACAGCCAGCGAGCCAGCATCTAGAGTCAGGTGTGTGCCCATGTTCCAGGCATCCTGTACCCCACCCCCGGCAGGGAGGATGTGGGCCCAGCTCAGAGGAGACTCAAGGAGGCCATTTCTGAGGTGGGGCTGTGGCTGGAACACAGCCTGCCTGGCAGATTGTCTACAATAACAACAGCTTGTGTCTGTGCAGCACTTTCCCTTCCATTAGCTCGTTCCGCCCTCCCCAACATCCCCTTGGGTGCCTATTATTGTCTCCTTTGACGGATGAGGAATGTAAACTCAGTTAGGTCAAGTGATTTTCCCAAGGTTGCACAGCCTGTGCGTGGCAAACTTTTGAACACGAAGCCTCCTCCGGGGTCTCCCTGCTACCTCCACTTCTGCCTCCTCCCAGCAGTCCTCCATGCTGCCCCAAGGGAGCTCTCGAACGCAAATGTGAGCTTCTGGCTCTAAAGACACAGCCAGTCCCTGCCCTCTCACACACCACACTGCCACACCTTGGCCAGAAAATGATTCCTCTGCTCTCTTTTGTCTACTTTTCAAGCTCTTACTCAGCCTACAAGTGTCAACTCAAGCGCTACCTTCTCTAGGAAGGCTTCCTGGATTGGCTTCCTTCATACAAACCTCTAATACAGCAATTATCTCATTATATTTAATTGCTCGTCTGTCTCCCTCAGCAGACTGTGAGCTCCTCAAGGGCAAAGACAATGGTTTTTCAAATCTCTTCATAGCATGGAGCTTTGTAGTCTTAGTAAGCACTTATTGAATGAATGGATTGGCATCCCCGAGGGCTGGGCCTGGGGGAAGCTAGTAGAGCATTCATGGAAATAGGGACATCAAGAAGAGAACCTGATGGGATGCCTGGGTGGCTCAGTTGGTTGAGCACCAGACTCTTGGTTTGGGCTCAGGTCATGATCCCAGGGTTGTGGGATCAAGCCCCAAGTTGACCATGGAGCCTGCTTAAGATTCTCTCTCTCTTCCCTGTTCACACATTTTCTCTCTCTCTAAAAGAAAAAGAGAGAGAGAGAACCTGGTGTTTGGGGAGGAAAAGGAAAGGATGAGAGTTTGCTTGGAACCTGAGGTGTCACTAGGACATGCCTGGCAGTTAGGAGTTGGGAGTGAGGTGGGGACGAAAACTGGCCAGGAAGAAAGGATATTAACAGTAATGGAGGGGCGCCTGGCTGGCTCAGTGGGTAGTGAGTGCCTGTGACTGTTGATTTCAGGGTATTGAGTTGGAGCCCCATGTTGGGTGCGGAGATTACTTAAATAAATAAAACCTAAAACAAAACAAAACAGTACTGAATACTTGCTATGTGCCAGACCCAGTGCTGAATGCATTATGGACATTATCCCATTTGATCCCCAAGACATAGGTAATACTAAGCCGTTTGTTGGAGGAGAAAATTGAGGCTCAGAGAATTTATCCAAAGTTACACAGCTAGTAAAGGGCAGAGCCAGGAGTGGAGCACAGATCCATATGAAGTCAAAGTCCATTCCTTGTCCATACACTAGACTAGGAAGGACTGAGCTTATACGACACACATGTTCATGGGGGTGGGGGTGGAGTGGGTGGGAGTAGGAAGCCCAAATGAGAGAGGGAACTGTCCAAGAGATAGGGAAACCAGCAGGGTGATGTCTCAGGCTAAGAAAAGAGCTCCAAGAAGGGCCCCAGCAGTGCCTACTGTTGCTGAGAGATCAGGCTGGGCTGGGTGCAAGATTTGGCAACTAAGAGACAACCTTCCAGATTGCTGCTTCCACGTGCTTCGAGGAGTCAGTAAAAGGACCTGCTGAGTGGGAGGTGAGGAAGTGGAGGTGGTTGGCTGGGAAGAGGAAGAGAGAACAGGGAAGGAAGGGAGCACCCTGTGGGTATGTGGATAGGAGGGTAGGGCAAATGGGTTGGGGCTGGCTTGGAAATATTGGGGAAGGGTTGTGAGCAGGTGGAAGGAGGAGGGGGTGAGCAGGTGAGCATTTCAGGCTGAGCCAGCCACTCTCTACTCAAGGGCACTCTCAACTTCTTCCTCAACATCGTCCCACCCACCCCCCCATGCCCTCCCCAGCATGGCTTGGCCATGCTATCCTCATTCCTCCTTCTGTCTCCCTCCTCCACTCTGCCCCCACTGCTCCCCTGAGTTTGCTCAGGACCAGCCACCCCGACCTCCAATCTGCTGTCTCACCCTCCCTGGCCCAGCCCGGTGAGGCAGGCAGGGAGGAGTTTCCAGGCAGGAAAGGGCTGAGTCACTGGCCACACATCTGGTCTCAGATCTTGATACCCAGCTGGAAGGGGTAGGAAGGAAGAGGCTCCTCCCTCCCCCTCCCTCCCACAAGCTCTCCTCACGTTGCCTGCTGGGAGGGGCGGGCTGGGAGAGGAGAGCCCCTGGTCTACTAAATGACCAGAATTTGCTGGGCTGCTTTACTCACTCTGGATCCTTTACTTCTGTGACCACCTCTTCTGCTCAGAACAGCCCTGAAAAGTAGGGTTTGTCATCTGTGTTTCACAAGTAAGAAGATTCAGAAACAAAGCGGCTTGGGCAGGGCCACACAGATTTGGAGAGCTGGTCTAGCGGTGTCCCCTTCCCATGCTCTGGGCACACAGAAGGGGGTGGTGTTTGGAGACAGTGAAAAAAAGATGCCCAGGGGGTCCGGCACACTAGTGGGTGATCATTGCAAAAGCTAGGCTGGAGGAGGCACTCAGCCCATGCTCCTGCTAAAACGGCCCCTTCCCAAGGGTGCCTGGCTGGCTAAGTGAGACGTGTGTGCAAATCTGTATCTTTGGGTTGTGAGTTCGAGCCCCACGTTGGGTGTAGAGATTCCCCAAAAAATTGTTTTTAACTTAAAATCAAACAAATAAAATGGCCCTTTCCCAAAGTCCCAGTGGAGGGAAGACCTTCCTTTCTCCCCCAGGCCCGGCTCTGTCCTTGGCTGTTGTTGGCTCAGCTCTGAGCCACCCCTACCTCATTCTGTGTCTTTCCTTCTCTCCTCACTTCATAGGTGGGAGAATCATGCCAGGCCTCTGCACACGTCCCAGGCCGCTCAGAAACCTTCTCTGGGGTGCAGGCTGCTTTTTCACAGCACATTTAGTGTGACCTTGGGCAAGTCATTTCCCCCTAATGGGGCTTCCCACTTCTATTATTCAGAAGAACATGGAAATCAGCACTCTTCCATAGACCCAGACCATCCCTGATATTAACTTTTAATTGATTTAATTGTGTTTACTGTGGCTAGAGTCACAGCTGTGCCACTAGTTATGTGACTTTGGGGCAAATTTTTGGACCTCCCTAAGTCTTGGTTCCTTCCTCCTCTTTTTTTTTTTTTTTTTTTTTTTTTAATGTTTTTGAGAGAGACACAGTGTGTGAGTGAGGGAGGAGCAGAGAGAGAGGGAGACACAGAATCCGAAACAGGCTCCAGGCTCTGAGCTGTCAGCACAGAGCCCGATGATATGGGGCTCGAACTCACGAACCGTGAGATCATGACCTGCACTGAAGTTGGACGCTTACCGACTGAGCCACCCAGGCGTCCCTGTTCCTTCCTCTTTAAAATGGGAATAACAGCAATAATATTACCTCCTTCCCAGGGTGATTGTCAGGATTGACTTAGATAATGCCTAAGGCAGGAACCACATGGTGTTTAGGGGAAAAAGGCTATTATTTTTTTTTATTAAAATTTTTTTATATTGGGGCACCTGGGTGGCTCAGTTGCTTGGGCGTCAGATTTCAGCTCAGGTCATGACCTCGCGGTTCCTGAGTTCGAGCCCCGCATGGGGCTCTGTGCCGACAGCTCACAGCCTGGAGCCTGCTTTGGATTCTGTGCCTCCCCCTCTCTCTGCCCCTCCCCTGCTCATTCTCTGTCTCTCCCTCGCTCTCAAAAATAAACATTAAAAAAATTTTTAAAAATTTTATATTTATTTTTGAGAGAGACAACAGAGTGCGAACAGAGGAGGGGCAGAAAGAGACACACACACATGCAGAATCTGAAATAGGCTCCAGGCTCTGAGCTGTCAGCACAGAGCCCCGATGCAGGGCTCAAACTCCAGACCAGAGAGATCATGACCTAGGCCGAAGTCAGACACTTAACCGACTGAGCCACCCAGATGCCTCAAACTAGTATTATTATTAAGAGACTTCTGATTACAAAATGAATTCATGCTCAAAGAGAATCTGGGAAATGCAGAAAAGCACAAAGTCATTGATAAAAGTCACCTGCAATTCCACCCAGAGCGGCCTTTTATTTATTTATTTTTTTAATTTTTTTTATTTTTTTTTTAAATTTTTTTTTTTTTAACGTTTATTTATTTTTGAGACAGAGAGAGACAGAGCATGAACAGGGGAGGGGCAGAGAGAGAGGGAGACACAGAATCTGAAACAGGCTCCAGGCTCTGAGCTGTCAGCACAGAGCCCGACGCGGGGCTCGAACTCACAGACCATGAGATCATGACCTGAGCCGAAGTCGGATGCTTAACCGACCGAGCCACCCAGGTGCCCCCAGAGCGGCCTTTTAGTGATGATTTTCTTACACGGAGGAGAATTGCCCTCCCTCACCCTCCCAGGGGACTGACCCATGTGCTTCTAGGATGGGCAGGTAGCGTCGGGATGGATATAATCTATATTTCCTGCATCCTCTCTGGGCCTCAATTTCCCTATCTGGAAAGGAAAGGGTTGAACTACTCAGGGAAGACAAATTTATTTACTTGTTTGTTTGTTTGTTTATTCATTCACTCATTCATTCATTTATTAGATGTTTATTTATTACTGAGCCACCCAGGCACCCCAAGGGAAGACGAATTTAATTGCACATGCTAACTGCTGCTCAAATGAGTGCGATGCTCAACTAATCATGTCTGCCATGGACACAGAAGGGGGTGGTAATCTGCAGATCCTGTGTAGCTGCGGTGTAGGGTCCAAGAAATCCCTAAGAATCACTTCAGTTTGGGGGCACCTGGGTGGCTCAGTCGGTTAACCATTCGACTCTTGGTCTTACCTTAGGTCTTGATCTCAAGGCTGTGAGTTCAAGCCCCACATTGGGCGTGAAACCTACTTAAAAAAAAAAATCACTTCAGTTTTTAACATTCCAAGAACATTTCCTCTTCTGGTTCTACTCCCTGTTCTAACTCCTGGCTTCCTCTGGGGAATGGGGAGAAAATCCTGGCCTCTTCTCCCACTCCAGGCCTAGAGGTCTAGTACCCAAATAGCTCCCATGTAACATTCTGCATTGTTGTACCTTCTGTTTAGAGCCCAGCTAGAATTCTCCTCAAGTCAGACTCTGAGCAGGAGAGGGAGGAGAGTTTTGAGTTTTTCCTCACTAAAAAGGAAGTATGCAAAATAGCCATTCCTCACCAGCCCAGGCTTGGACATTTGAATATTGTAAGATCCTGGGGCACCTGGGTGGCTCAGCTGGTTAAGTGTCAGACTTAACAGCTCAGGTCATGATCTCACCGTTCACCAGCTCAGGCCCCGCGTCAGGCTCTGTGTTGATCAGAGCCTGGAGCCTGCTTTGGACTCTGTGTCTCCCTCTCTCTCTGCCCCAGCCCCTCCCCTGCTTGTGCTATGTCTCTCAGTCTCTCTCAAAAATAAACATAAAAAAATATGTATATATCAAATGATCCTTTAGCAGCCCCTTCAGGTTTTTAGACAATAGAACCTGAAAGGATGGGCCCAGGGGTAATCCAGCCCTCCTTGCTGGTGAGAAAGAAAGGGCAGTGCCTGAAACACTCATGTGAAAGATTTAAAACTGGCTTTATTTCTGGTATGACAGCTATGTGAGGAGGACCTGAACTCAGTAAGGGGACAGAGACCCAGAAAGAGCTAGGGACTCTCTAGGGATAGGGGCTGACTCAGTCAAGGGGGAGGGCCTCTGTAAAAGGGATGGTGACTCAGGGATGAGGAGGGTGTTGGGGAGGGGGCAGAAGGGAAGGAGTTTCCTGAGAAGTCTCAGGAATCTGCTATGTGGTCCCAGTGCTCATCCTTTTCTTCCCCTCCCAGTTCTGGAAGCTTGCCAAGGGTTGTAACCTGAGGGGCAAGAAGGAGCAGTCCTCGAGATCCCAGGATAGGGCCATCCCAGGATTCCAAATGCCTTGCTAGAAGTTGCTTCCAGCCTACAGAATCCCAGAGGTAGGAGGAAGCTCCCAGGAAGGTCTCCCTTGCCCTCCATGGCCCCAGGCCATTCCTTGCCTCTCTCTGGCTGGCTGCCCAGGGACTCACTCCCAGCCCTGGCTTCCTAGCCCCTACGGCCTCACAGTCTGGTGCTCAGGACTGTGGTATTGCCTGTCTGGGTCCCTTCCTGGCAGACACAGGTCTCCAGCTTCCCTCCAACTGTTCGGAGGAGTGCCTGGCACCAAGGTGCCCAGCCATGTCCCTCACAGTCATGCTGACTATAGACCCCAGGGTAGGCTCGGGGGCCTGAGCCACGTTAAGAAGGGATCATTGAGTTAATTTCCCTAGAGCCTTATGTACCCACTTCTTTTACCTCAAGCCCTCACTGAACTGCTGTCCTCTCACTGAACCCCCATCATCTCACTGGCCCCCACCCCCTCACTGATTCCCTATCTCCCTAACCTAACCTTATTTGTCAACCTCCAGTTCCCAGATGGGACACTGAAAGTGCAGCCCTGGGACCTGTGTCATGCCCACGTGGTCTCTGGCCATAGCCAAACCAGCCACATCCTGTCTTCATGGTCCAGGGAGCAGGTCGTGAGATAGAGGAGCTAGAGGCAAAGGGATCAGTAACAGCCTGGAAGGAGAGCCCAGCTAAGGGCCTTCTCGGTCAGCTTCCACAGCGGCTCTGGGCCTGCTCCGCCAGCGGAACGAATGCTGAGATGATGCTGTAGGCAGAGAGGCAGTTCACCCTTTGGCTGGCCAGGACCCAAGCCAGGGACTGGAACACAAGAGCAGGCATTGGTCCCTCCCTGATCCCCTGAACAAGAGCTGCACTGTGCACACCCCTCCCATTCCCCTACCCCGCCCCTCAGGCCAGGACAAGGTCAGGCAGGGCCACCCATGGAGGCCGGAAACAGGAGGACAGCCAGGCAGCAAGGAACAAGGGAGAGAGGCTTTGAGTTCCAGGATCAGGGATACACAGACAGACCTGCGGGCAGAGAGGAGTCTGGGGTGGCAGGGGTGGCCACCAGGTGTTCCAAATGTGTCCAGGACACAGAGGAGCAGACCCATGTGAGAGAGACCCAAGCCCATAGGTGCAACAGCAGGGAGGTTGATTGATTCTGGAGATAAGGATGACCCTGGACAAGGACACGGGATTCACAGGCCCCACTGCACAGCCACAGCCTTCAGCAGAGCCCCAAGGCTCCTTGGCTGACCTCATTCACTTGTCCATCAACTGAGTCACCGCAACTCAACACTGCCAGCCCCGTGTTGGGCACTAGGGGGAAAGAAGTGAAAAGGCACTGCCCCCAGCTTCATGCAAGCAGCTGAACCCAGGATCTAGATTTAAGGGGGTTGTTTATGGGGCACCTGGGTGACTCAGTCGGTTAAGCGTCCGACTTTGGCTCAGGTCATGATCTCACAGCTCGTGAGTTCGAGCTCCGCATCAGGGTTTGTGCTGACAGCTCAGAGCGGGGAGTCTGCTTCCGATTCTGTGTCTCCCCCTTCCTCTGCTCCTCCCCTGCTCACACTCTCTCTCTCTCTCAAAAATAAATAAACATAAAAAAAAAAAAAAAAAGGAAGGGAGCTGTTTATGCTTTAAGGGCCTGCCTTGCCCATAGTCCTCTCTAAGGGTCTCTTAGGTCATCACACTCTGAACCAAGTGACCTAACTGCCCTGCCAGTTAAGTGGACCAGAGGCGGCCAGTGGTCCCTGAAGTGGTCTGGCTGAAACTGCCCTCCAGGAATCAGACTCACTGATTTGGGGAGTGAGGGAAAGAAGGCTGGGAACGGGATCGTTTCATCAGGAGCTCAGGAACAAGCACAGCAATGACATGAGGCAGGAAGAACATCAGTGGAGGCCCTGGACGATGGAGCCTCTGTGACCAACGGTGTCAAATGTGGGAGTATCGGGCACCTGCAGCCAAGGCAAAGACCAGGTGTCCGGGTCAGTGGACCTGTTCTGCTTCCTGAACACCCGTGGGGACACTGTGAAGCGGGGACATGAGGGGCACCCGCCCTGTCCTCCTCAATTCCCCAAATAGCCTTGCCATTGAGCTGTCTCCTCAAGCACTTGCCTAAGCATTTCTCTGGTGCTTGTCATCCAGAGGAGCCAAAGGAGCATCGTCTCTCACATCCCTGCCTCTCTGGCCTCCTCCCGGCCAAGCCAGCCCTGCGATCCAGAGGAAGCCACATCTGGTAGCAAGAGCCCTGGACTTCAGTCCACAGATGAGATTCAAGTCCCGCTTTCACCACATACGCGTCTCTCGGAGCCCCTGCTTCCTCATCAGAAATGAGAGTGGTGCCTGCTGCCCCAGGGGCTGTTGGGAGAATGAAAGGAGATGGTGGATGACAAGAGGCCGCTCCAGCCTCCCCAACCTTCACGCTCCCTCTGGCCCCAGGACTTCCATCCATCTGGGACCCCAAGCTCCAACCAGACTCCCTCAGGCTGGGTTGGGGGCTCTAGCCACCTCTCCTAGAGCCTGGGGTTTTGCTCTAGAAGAGAAGCCTCTGGGGGACAAAGGTCAGAGGCATTGTGGCATTTCAAACACTTGTGACCAGCCAGTGGGGAGGCTGCTCAAGTCTGGGTCCGCTTAGTCACATTTTCTGTCACATTTTCTGTCACATTTTCTGTCAACCCAGTGCCTCAGTCCAGGGGAAGAGGCCCCAGGCAGGGAGCTGGACTCTGGTTAGAACAGGAAGTCCTATCAGGCTCTTGTTGGGACTCACATGAGACTGTGTCACCTCAGCTCTCGGTGTGATGCTGCATAGGAACTGTCTCGAGCCACCTTTCCTCATTTCTACCCATATCTCATCATCTTTCTGCCTTTCTTGCGAGGACTAGTGGCCAGTCAGCCTGGTTGGCGCCCCCACCCAGTAACATGAGCTCTGGAGCTAGAGAGCTAGAGAGATCTGGGTTCAAACCCTAGCTCAGCTGCTTCCTAACTGTGTGACCCCGGACAAGCTGTCTCGCCTCTCTGAGCAAGACGGGAGTGACCAACATGACAGCATGGGAAGGGCCAAGCAAGTGGCTGGAGGGTTCCCCGAATGTCAGTTCCCTTTCTCCTTCCCAGGTCCAGGGCCCTGGGCTGGGGCCATCGGTGGGGCTGCAGGAGGCCGGGGACCCCACCCTGAGCTTTAGGAATCATGGGATTAAACACATGTGCCCACTATGTGACCTCCAGCAGGTCACTGCAGTGCTTTGAGCCTGTTCTCATGTCAAGTGAAAGATCACTAGAACATGCGTGGCTAGAACTAGGTCCGCCTTGTCTGGTTGCAGAAGGCTGCCTGGAAGAAAGGACTGAGACTCCCTTTGAGTGGGAGGAGAGCAAACTGGGCAAGAGGGGGACTGCCCTTGAAGGCAGGAGGCCTGGGGTGGGGGCAAGGATAGCAGGGAGGTGAGTCACCAGGAAGTGAGGGGCGGGGGACTGGGCTGTTCTGAAGGTTGGGCAGGCTCTGTGCTTCCATGGGTCAGGGGTCAGCTGGAGGGGTCTGCTAGATATGGACGCAAAGGCTCACACCTATCCCAGAGGACTCCGCTAGCGACGACACACAGTCACACACACACTTGTCCACGTGGTCACGCAAAGGCACTCTGGAAACACTCAAACAGGTCCACACACTCCTGTACACTCAGGGACATCCACAGTCACCCACAGGCACAAAGACACACACAAGAGACATTCACCAACGCATCCACATGCCTTTTACACTCAAGTATATCCACACACACGCACACATTCAGACATATTCACGCACGCTCCTGCACACCACATCCACAGACAGAAGGGCGAACGCACAGGCGCACGCACTTGGACCCCCAGGTGCACTCACACAGACACCGAAAGGGACACACTCAGACACAATCATACTCACTCCTGCACACCCAGGGCCACTCCCACAGGCACAATGGCAGCCGCAAAGACGTGCACACCATTCACACACTCTTGCACACCAGCGTGTACACTTGAGTCAAAGGCACGCACCTATTGTGTACCTGCTCCTGTACACTCTGGAACATTCAAACATCATACACACAGGCTAGTACCGTCGGGTAGACTCACGCGGAGCCTCCCTCACCCACCTCTCCAGCCATTCCCCCAATCGGCAGCCAACTGGGCTCAGCCCTCTCTCCCCACCCACTTCCCACCGTCCTCTGGGGCCTCCGGGGCCTCCCTCCGGAACTGGGGGAGGGGACGGGGCGGGGCTCGCCCTGCTGATGTGGCAACTCGCTCACCTGCGCCCGGGCTGCACCCTGGCCAAGAAAGGCTTAATGGAGCGGGAATCCCAAGCGCTGACCCCATCCGGTCTCTGCCCTGATTCTCAGATGCGGAAAGTGAGGCCCTCAGAGGGGGGTCAGATGGTGAACAGGACTTGAATCCTGGACTCCAGTGCCAGGAGCCCAGTGGGGAGGAGATGCTCGTGCTGGGCACCGGGACCAGGAAGACTGGGCTCCAGGCCTTCCTCCTGCCTGCTCTGGCTGGCTGCCTGTGGATCCTGCCCCTCCTCGGTGTTCCCAGTCTCCCCAGCTGTCATTCCCGTCCTCTGATCCTTAGGCGCTGTTTGTCTCCACAGCCGGTACCACGGTCCAAGCCAGAAACCTGGCCACGTGAGGCACGCACGGAAAGTCACTGCTTCCTGTCAAATAGATCTCCCCAGTGTTCCTCAAACCTGGACAGGAGGCCGCTGTGCAAGGGGGAAGCCCAGCTTTGCTACTTCCCAGCTATGTGACTTAGGGCAAGTCACTTGCTGCCTGAGCCTCAGTTTCCTAGCTGTAATATAAATGGGGTGATGGTCTCCCAAGAGTGGATTGGCGAGGGAATTAAGGAACATAATAGAGGCAGCATGTGCCAGGCCCAGGCCCAGGGACTCTGGACAGGTTTGGGGAGTGAATGGAAGACTTCTGATGGGATTACCAGGACAACTGACCCAAGCCCTCTTACTCCCCACTGGAGCCTCACTGATCCTGCTGATGTGTAGTGTGGTCTGCTGTTAGGTTTGCCGCTGCTTCCAAAGCCCCAGCAGCCCCACCCAGCCCTAATCATTGTACCCTGGTGGGAGGAAGGCCTGGCTGGTGGGCAGGTGGCAGGGGTGGAGAGGGGTCAGGGAGAGTCAGCCATGCTCCTGGGAGCCACCAGTCTGATAGGGGAGATCCAGCTCAGCTCTGCTCCTGCAGCTTAATCAGATCCCATTCTGTCTTTGGGTCTCCAAGCCTCATTAGTGGGGGAGATACTGCCCTTGCCCCAAGGATTCCCAGTTGGCTGTGGGAGACAGACTATTCCAAGAGCTCTCAGGCTGGTGGGGAAGAGACTCCCTGGCCCAGCGCCCCAGACTAGTTGGGGAGATATAACAAACACTTCCCTTGGGATTCCCAGTCTGATGGGGGGCAGGCTACCAGGCTGGTCAAGGAGACACGACATTGTTCTCAGGGACCTCAAGTCACAAAAGAAGAAAGTGAACACATACGTAGGATACAAAGGTACGTAAACACAGAAAAGCAGAAATGAGCAATAGACGAATTCAGCTTTGTGCATATGTCTCTTGCGTACGATTCTTTGTGACTGTGCGTGCATGTGACTCTGTGTGTGACTGTTGCCTCTGAGTATGTGCTTCTGTTGCTGTGACTGTGCACATACCTCTGAGCTGAGGCTGCTGAGGAGGCTCAATGAGTGGACCCAGCTGGGCCGAATCACTCATTCCCTGGACATGCATTTACTGAGCATGCACTGTGTTTTCCAGCACTGGGCTAGGCCTTGTCGTACCATGGAGACCCCGACAGGGTTCCTGCTGAACCTTGATGGCTCCTGCTTTCAGGGCATCACTATGTAATGGGGGTAGACGGAACACTTAAACAAGCAATTCTTTTATGCTGTGACCTGTTTAGAGGAAGTACAGGGGACAGCAGCAACATAGGGGAGGGGGACTTCCTAGAAGGTGGGATATTTAAGCTGTGCCCTGAGTCACAGGCATTAGGGCTGGGGAAAGGGCTTGCAGGTAGAGGGAACAGCATATGCAAAGGGTGCTGACCTGGGGGGAGAGAACCCAGGAAAGATTTCTTGGAAGAGATGACTGGATGGGTTTTTGGGTTTTAGAAGAGCTAGGCAGGCAAGAGGAGGGCCGTAGCTTCAGTTGGAGGGTTGGGGTGGGGTGTCGTGGGAGTAGCCAGGGGACATTTTCTGGCCAGAATCTGCACCTGGGGATGGAAGGACAGTGTCCAGAGGAGCCTGGGGGTTTGAGGGGAAGGCAACTCCAAGGAGAGGAGATGCTGCTGGGTGGTGGGTTTAGGGATGAAATCCTGGACTGGTCTCTGGGCTGTGCGAGGAGAGAGAGAGAGAGAGAGAGAGAGAGAGAGGGAGAGGGAGAGAGAGTACACCAGGGAGGCCAAGGGAGCCTGGTAAAAGCCTCCCTCCTCCCCGTGGACCCTCAGTTTGTAAAGGGAGTGTAACAATAGCTCCTTCACAGGGAAGAGGTAAGGCTTACAGTAAATGCACTTGCCCAAGTTGCTCTCAGTGAGCTCTCCAGAAGTTCATTCATTCCTCCCGAGAACTATATTATTATACTTTCCCTTTTGGAAGCTGAGGAAGCAGGTGCAGAGAGGCCCAAGGTTGCAGAGCACAGGGTGAGAGAGAGCGGGCTGGATTGGAACCTGGTCTGAGTCTAAACCTGGCTTGTTCCCTGGAGTCCCACAGTCTCCAGCACGCAAAAACGCCTCTTAAATCGGTAACCACTAGTTACCAGTGGATCTGGTGCTATTACTATTATTGTTGTTTATTGTTACTTATGACCTTGATGCCAAAAACATTTTGATTCAGCTGGGGTTCGGACCTCCCTGCCACCCGCGCGCCCTCATCCCCCAAAGCTCCGGGCCCAGGCGACCCGGCGCGGCCGCTGTGGGAACAGCCACCCCAGAGACCCGGGGTCGGTGTGGTGGCACCCCCTGGAGGCAGCGCTCGGAATCGCCGCAAGAACCCGACCCTTAAGCGCAGGTCCCCTGTGGGCGCTCAGCACCAGACTGAAGACCCCCAGACAGCAGCTCCCGCGCGGGGAGGAAGGAGGAAATAAAGACGACATTTACCAAGCGACTCTTGTGTACTGGGCAAGGTGCTAGGCATTTCCTCTCCATTTTCTTGTGGCACACCCACTCAACCTCATTTTCCAGCAGTGGAAGCTGAGGTTTGGAGAAGTTATAACAACCAGGGATGCAGAACTGGATTTGAATCCAAGTCTGTGCCACACCTGGGCTCCTCCTGGGTCAGTTTGAAGAGGAAAAGGCCACCGGACACTCACTGGACTCTAAGATCAGCCTCAGGAGGTCACGCATAGTGACAATGATGATGATAAAAAGTAATTCAAGTCATTAATTGAGGCAGTATACGGAATTGGACTGCCACCTTTTTCTGCCTGTGTGACTTTAGTCAACTAAGTTGCTAACCAATCTGAGCCTCAGATTTACCATTAGTAAATGAGCTTAATTACAGGCCTTCTGTTTGGGGCTGTCATTTTGAGATCCTTTGCAATAATGGAGATAAAATGTTTAGCTTAGCACCTGGCCTGTAGTAGGTGCTCAGGAAAACAACTAATATAATTTACTCATTTGGCCATTATTTACTGAAAACCTAGGGGGCTAAGGGATGCAACAACAAAGAAATATAGAGGGGTGCCTGGGTAGCTCAGTCGATTAAGCGTCCGACTCTTGGTTTCGGCTCAGGTAATGGTCTCATGGTTTGTGAGTTCAAGCCCCACATCAGGCTCTGTGCTGATGGTGCAGAGACTGCTTGGAATTCTCTCTCTCTCTGCCCCTCCTACTTTCTCTCTCTTTCTCTCTCTCAAAATAAATAAATAAACTTAAAAAAAAGAAAGATATTGTTTTGCTTTATTATTTAAAAAAATTTTTTTTAATGTTTTATTTAGTTTTGACTGAGAGAGAGATCGAGCATGAGCGGGGGAGGGGCAAATAAAGAGGGAGACACAGAATCCGAAGCAGGCTCCAGGCTCTGAGCTGTCAGCACAGAGCCTGATGTGGGGCTCGAACTCACAGACCGCAAGATCATGACCTGAGCCAAAGTCAGACACTCAACAGACTGAGCCACCCAGGTGCCCCAATATTGTTTTGCTTTAATGACTTCCTTGTCTCTATGTTCCTAGGATCTAGAACATTGTTTGGCTTAATAAATGTTGAATGAATGAATGAATGAATGAATAAAGGAATAAATCAATGAATGAATGAATGACATACTGCAGTAAGTCAGTCCTTGGTTGTAGTTTTGGGGAGAGTAAGAGGGAGAAAGGCGAGTTTTTTAAGACAGAGAGAGAGCATGAACAGGGGAGGGTCAGAGAAAGAGGGAGACACAGAATCTGAAAAGGCTCCAGGCTCTGAGCTGTCAGCACAGAGCCTGACGCGGGGCTCGAACCCACGGACCGAGAGATCATGACCTGAGCCGAAGTCAGACGCTCAACAGACTGAGCCACCCAGACGCCCCGAAAGGCGAGTTTTTTAAATAATAGTTAATATTTCTTGGACACTTAGAATGCATCCAGTACCAGACTAAATGCTTTTTGTGTTCTCAATTCATCCTCACAGCAAACACATCAGGTAAAAAATATTATCTGGTTTTACAGAGACGAAAACAATCTGTGAGGTAGAGTGCCTTTCCTAAGGTCCCACAGTGACTAATTGCAGAGGCAGGTTTTAGGCTTGGATTTGTCCCTGGGCTCCCTTGAAGCAGTGGGCTCCTCCTATCCTCCTCCCACCCCTAGATGGGAGCTCTTGGCACACAGAAACTCAGCAGAATGGCCTCTACCTGCACCAGTAATAATGGGGAATGTGCTGCTCTCAGCTTTTGGAGCAAGTTCACTCCACCCGCTCGTGTGTTGAACCTCACATTTGATTGCTTTCCACAACAGTCCTGTGAAGAGGATATTAACTGACCGTTTCACGGACAGAGAACTGAGGTTCAGCGAGGTTGGCTTCCCAAGGTCGTAGGGGAACGCTCTGGAGTGTGGCGGAGGCTGCTGCCAAGACTCCGCCCCCTCTGCGGCCCCCTCGTGCCGCTCTCTACTTCCAAGCTCCTCCCTCTGCCAGGCATGCCTCCTCCCCTTCCTCCACTCTCAGCCCCCTCGCTGCCCCGTCCTCTTGGCCAAGGTAACTACCGGCCTAAGCCTGAGTAAGGTGAGCTAAGAGGGACCTCTTGGGTTGGGCTCCTGCCCAAGGTGGTGGCCAGGAGGTCACTGTTCACCTAGGATGGAATTTTGATCAGTTTACAACTTTTCTGATTCTGGTTTTGGTTGGGAATTTAGAAAGAAGGGCTTCCTGGATTCTCTGCCAAGGAAGGGCTCATCTTCCTTCGGTTTAGTTCTTTTTTTAATTTTTTAATGTTTATTTTTGAGGGAAAGACAGAGCATGAGCGGGGGAGGGGCAGAGAGAGAGAGGGAGACACAGAATCTGAAGCAGGCTCCAGGCTCTGAGCCGTTAGTACAGAGCCCTATGCGAGGCTTGAACTCTTGTGAGGCAAGATCATGACCTGAGCTGAAGTCAGATGCTTAACCTGGTGAGCCACCCAGGTGCCCCGGTTTAGTTCTTACCTTAGGGGTCTCAGCAGGAGAAAGGGAACACAA
Source organism: Panthera uncia (assembly GCF_023721935.1). Taxonomy (NCBI): domain Eukaryota; kingdom Metazoa; phylum Chordata; class Mammalia; order Carnivora; family Felidae; genus Panthera; species Panthera uncia. The sequence goes on from NW_026057585.1 coordinate 80,384,862, forward strand.
AGCTTCAAATGGAAGAGTGTTTAATGAAGGAACTATTCACAGAGGTGTGGGCAGGAATGGTGAAGCACCCTGGGGCTCACAACGGAGGGATGGTATCCACCACCACCACCCCCGCCCCCCCCCCCCCGCCTCGCCAAGGACCTGACAGGCAAGAGGAGAGAACCTTGTTAATGAACCTGGTGAGCGCGTTGTACCCATGGGTGCAGGCTGCCGCACAGGAGCTGTGGCTCTCTGTGGAGGAACATAGTAACTGCCAAAATCACAGAGGGAGGTGGATGTTAGAAATATCTCAGTCTAACTCCCCTCCTTCGCACTGATCTTAGACACTGTCAGTGTCTCCTATTAGCCAAACTCCACCTGAAACTGTAAGGCAAGGGGGCCAGGTAAGACTGTCAGCCAGAGTCGGCCCCAGAGCAGAGAGGCATGGAGGGTGGCGGTTAGGCAAAGAGCAGCCAGCCCAGGGCCTTCTCGGCTCTTTCTGGACTTGGCTTTGTAAAGGGGCCGAGAAACAGAGTGGCTATGCCCGTCTTTCAAAGAAGCCTGTGCCGGACATCAGCACCCTTTCTCCTCCTTCCAGGTCCAGGTTACTCTGTTTGTGAGGTTGTCCTACTCCTGGAGTTCATCTGTCCCATCCCTGGCTTCCCTGGTTTTCAGTGCCTAGCACACCACTCAGCAACCCGAGTCGGGCATTATTCTCTGCATGGGTTTGTCTCCCCAGACAACAGTTCTTGCATCCTCTACACTGTGAGCTCTTTGCAGGCAGGGGCCTGGGCCAAATTAGGCCGTTTGCCCTGACACAGGCCCTCGCACAGGCCGAATGCCGCCGTATGCCAAGTGAAGTGAGTCCCGTGTCGTCACATACCTCTCTCAGCCTTAGGATGTGCAACCTGAACACATGTGAATGTCTGTTTCCCTAAGTACACAGGGGCTTCTTGGTGGTGAGCAGCAGAGGCTTTTTTTTTTTTTTTTTTTTTTGAGATCCTATTATGTACCAGGCCCTGTGCTGGGTCTTGGGGACACAGCAGGGGACAAGACAACGCAAAGTCCCTGCTCTCATGGGGCTTCCATTCTAGTGGGGAAAGCGGAAAAGGAAGGAATGGAAAAGAAACAACATTATTTCAGATGTAATCCGTGCTGTACAGAAAATAAGGCAGTGGGATAAATAGTAACTTGATAGACATTTATGCTGGGGGGCGGGGACATCAGGGAAGGGTTTTCTGAGGAGATGGCATGTAGGCAGAGACCCAAAGAAGAGTAGAAGCTGGGATGTGAAGGGCGTTCGACAAGACAAGTGGGAACAGCATAAACTAAGGTATGCAGGTGGAAGTGCTTCTGGGACCCTGAGAGATTTGGGGTTGCAGCCTAAGGAAGGCTTTAGGGAAGGTTAGAAGGGGTGAGGAATTCGGCTTTGGGGACAGCCCAGGGCCAGCTCCTGGGCTGGGCGGGGGCGGGTGTTGGAGGGGAAGGGATAGCCCTTCTTAAGGCCACCCTTGCTGCCTGTTGCCTAGCACCTACAGCAAATAGTGCTGCCGCAGGCCTCACCCTGGCTCCCTCAGCTCCTCTCTGAGTGGCAGCAGCTGTCAAATGACCAGCAGCTGAGGCTTTGCCAACCTCCTCCTCTGGAATATTTTAGGGGTAAGTCAGAAAATGACCAGCCGCCTCCTTAAAACCCGGCTTTTTCTAATGCATGCCTTACAAGGGTGTATTTGGCTACCCTGGGTGTTAATCTCTCACCCCCTTGCATTAGACAGAGAGATATAAATACACAGCCACAGGCGGCACCCTCAGATACACAGATTAGTGAACCTGTCGGCAGGCCCCGGGTCACACACAGAGGACACGCCAGGCATGGCCCTGTGAGCACCCACTCCCATACTAACACTCATCAGCCCTAGTCCCTCGAGGGCACACAATCACTCGCAGGCCCATACACGTGCCCCACAACACAGTCACAACAGTCCACAACCGCGGATCCCCACGCCTAACAACCACTCTCTACCCCGCGCCCCAAGATTATACAAGCCCCCAACCCTATGCCCCCACACAGACATGTACCCCACAGTCGTCACAGAGTCACACACGGGCACACAATCCCACCATCTCCCCCTCCACATACACAACCATGTGGTGTTCACACCGCCTGCAGTGGGCACGTTGATCGCAACACACAACCCACACGCATTCAACACCGCGGCACCATTGCCCCACCCCCGCCCCACACTCAAGGCCTCTCTGATTAAACACACATCCAGCCCCTCGCTCTTTACAGTACACAGCATTCTTGTGCGGTTGAGTCAAAGACCTCCTCAGACAGAGAGATTAAGTGGAAAAAAGGCATCGGAAGGGCGAATGCCGGAGGCCCAGGTCTGGGAAGGGGCCGGCAGCTTCTGGGTTAGGGAGAAAGACTTCAGTGTTGAAATTTGACCCTGACTTTAATGGGCTAAGGCCTTGGGGGGAGGGGGCACGCCTCGGAGTGGACAGAGGAGCGGCTGGGTCGGGGTGACAGGTGGAGCAAGCGGAGGGACCCCAGGAAACCCCGCAGCGCGGGGGGTGGACATCGGTGTTAAATGTGGACTCGACCTTATAGGCTTAAGCCCCTCCCACGCAGTCCTCCCACCGCCCTTCCCTAGCCCCCGGCAACAGGCTCCCGACTATCCCCAAACGCACCGGGTGTGGCCGTGACCCCTCCTCCCCCAGCCCTTCGGGACAGCTGCGGGGCACCGCGCTCAGGCCTCCCCTCCCCCTCCCCCTGCGCAGGTGGGGCTCGCAGGACGCCGAGCTGCGCGCGCTGGGGTGCCGGGTCCCTCTCAGTCCCCCCACCTCAACCCTCTTTCCCGACCCCAGGCAGGGGAAGTGCTCTTCTGGGGCTGCAGAGCCGCCCCCCCCTCCCCCTCCCCGCAGCTGGGACCCTTGGAAGGAATGAGTGGAGAGAAAGAAGGTTCGGGAAGATCTCAGGGCCCGCGGGTTTGGGAGACGCCGATCGGCCACCCCCCACCTCCGCCCCCGGCCGCGCGGCCCGCTCCCTCCTCCCGCGGGCGGGAGCTGGGGCCAAGTGGGCGCGCCCGGCCCGGGGCGGGCGGGATCCGGTGTCGGCGGCAGCTGCCAGTGCGGCGGGCGCGGGCGCGGAGCGAGCGGCCGGCGGGGCCGGCTATTAATAACGCGGCCGCCCAGCCCGGGGTCGCGCAGCCATGGCCAGCCCGGAGCCCCGGCTCGATGGGGACGGCGCCGCCCAGGCCGCGAGGTAGGACCGCGCAGGGCCCGAGTCGCCGCGCTGGGGGGAGGGGGCGCTGGACGAGTCCCCCGCGATCACCTTTCGCCTGGCTGGGGGTGGTGGGCCAGCCGGGGTGCGGCGCGGGCACTGGGCGGAGCCACCGGCCAAGGGAGATGGGGGAGGCCCGGGGTCCCGGCACCTCCGTTTGTCTGTGGTTTTTTATAGCGCCCCCCCCTCCCCTCCGGGGCTGGGTGACGATTAACCCTTTCAGACTGGTGGGCATCCACCGGCAAATGCCACTGGGCCAGAGTGGCCAAGGACGCTACTAGCTTTCTTTCATTCCTCACCCCAAATGCGACTGGAGATGGAGGCCTCCAGTTGCTGAATTCGCTGTGTGGAAGGGACTTGGTGCAAGGTTGGGCAGCTGCCAGCTTGGAGTTAAGAACCTGTTCTGGCAGCTTGCTCTCTCCGGTCTGAGGCCTGGAATGGGGGGTGGGGAGGGTCTTAGGAGGGCCTTGGTCTTTGCCCCCCCCACCCCCGGAGAGAAGGCCCGCCCCCAACCATCCACTCTGTCAGCTTACCACTGGTGACGGGGAAAGGGCTGTGGCTCAGGGATTTGGGGCCACTAGGGAGTATTTCTGCCCCAGGTCAGACCATAGCCCCGAAGAGGTGAAGGTGCAAACACACACACCCCACACCCCTCGCTGTCACACACAGCACAAAGCTGAGTACAGTTTTGCACATACAGTCCCCTGTGCTGCCATATGCATATACAGATACACACAGAGTCAGACACACACCAACTCATGCCTGCAGCATGTCACAGACACTCCTTGCCACAGCCTCGATGTGCAGAGTGGGAGCTGCTGGAGTCCTCTAGGGCCAGGGTCAGAGTGGCAGAGGGAGGCTGCTTGGAGTCCAAGGAAGCCTGAGGTCAGGGGCCCCAGCTGAGCCGGCTCCCTTGCCCCTCGACCTCCCATACCCTATTTTCCTCAGCCCCTTAGAGAGAGGCAGCTGTGTGAGGGCAGCACTGAGCAGAGGCCTGGCACTGGTGGGGGAGGGGGGGGGCAACAGAGGCAACAACAGTGTGTGATAAGGGCGCTGCCTGGGAGTCAGGTGGCCGGGGTTCTACTTCCAGCTTTGCCACTTGACTTTGGGCAAAGTTTCCTCCTTGGATCTGAGTTGGTTTCTTGCCTGCCTTCCTTCTACAGAGCCCCACCCTGGGATACACAGAATGAGAACTGTACTTGTCCTTAGGAAATGGACTCTCAGGGGACACGGACACGCTCACTGCTGTAATAGCACTAAGTGCAAAGATGAGCTGCACACAAAGTGCCTTGAGAACGCAATAATGGGTTTGTCTGCGAAATGCTTCACAGGGGAGATGAGTGGGGCTTGAAAGACGAATAGAAATTTACGAGTAGGTAAATAAGTATATATATATTTTAACTTTTCATAATTAAAAAATTTTAATGTTTATTTTTGAGAGAGAGAGACAGAGTGTGAGCAGGGAAGGGGCAGAGAGAGAGGGAGACCCAGAATCCAAAGCAGGCTGCAGGCTCCTAGCGGTCAGCACAGAGCCCAATGCGGGGCTCAAACCCACAAACTGTGAGATCATGACCTGAGCTGAAGTCAGATGCTTAACCAACTGAGCCACCCAGGCACCTCCCCCCCTTTTTAAAGTTTATTTATTTTTACAGAGAGAAAGAGAGTAGGGAAGGGGCAGAGAGAGAGGGAGACACAGAATCTGAAGCAGGCTCCAGGCTCTGAGCTGGCAGCACAGAGCCCGACGTGGGGCTCGAACTCAGGAACCGTGAGGTCATGACCTGAGCCAAAGTCGGATGCCTAACCAACTGGGGCTTAACCAACCCAGGCACCTCTAAATAAGTATATTTTGAATGCTATGTGCCAAGCTCTGTTGGACCTGCTGTAGCTTTGTACCTGTTTTAGAACTCATGCCTGTTCTGGGAACCGAGTGATAAAAGGAGCACCGTCCAGCTTTGGAGCCAGATGCCATCTTCTCCAGCCTCTACCACTTACAAGTTGTGGAACCTTGAGTGAGTTATTTACTCAGTGCTCTGGTTTCCTCATCTACAAAATGGGGGTAACAGATGAGCATCATATACATGAGTATTCATGTAAAATACTTGGAATACTGCCTTGAACACAGTTACGTCATTCCAGGGTGGAGAACTCAGCAGGAGCCTGTGAGGGCCGTCTGCTGGGAAAGCAGGGGCTCTGTTGAGGATCAAGGTGGGTCTGGCCGGCTGAGCAGGTGCATCCTTTCTGGTGCTACGAGCTCTACCTTTCCAGGTGGTGCAGGATTGTTCTCTCATCAGATGGTGTACAAGGAGCTGTATTTTCTGAGCTGGATTCTTTAGACATAGTGGGCTAGGAGTAGGAGGTGTAAAAGTGTTAACACATGCTCTGGGTGGGCGGGGGCGGGTAGTGTGAGATGAGCCTGGAAAGGTATGTTGGGGCCACATCTTTAAGGGCTTTGAGTCTATGCTAAGCAGCTGGCTATTTGTGCATGAAGTGATGCGACACGGTTATGTTCTAGTGAGCTGTGGCGCTGTAGGCAATAGGCTGGCATGAGAAGGAAGAATGCCCGTTACAAGGCTGGCACATGAGTGCAGGTATGCGATGACTTGGAGTAGGGCCCTGGCAAGGGGATGAGGAGGAGGTGGAGACTGGAGACTTTCTGAGATAGGTCAGTTCTCAGTGAGTTGGCTATGTGGGGGAGGAAAAGAGCTGTTTAAAGATTATTTGCCTCAAAAATAGAACTACCCTACGATGCAGCAATTGCACTGTTAGGTATTTACCCAAAGGGGAAAAAATGTAGATTCAAAGGGGTACATGTTTTTATTGTACAAAGATTCAAAGGGGTACATGCACCCCAATGTTTATAGCAGCATTATCAACAATAGCCAAACGATGGAGAGAGCCCAGATGTCCATCAACTGATGAATGGGTGAAGAAGATGTGGTATATATATGCAATGGAATATTACTCAGCCGTCAAAAAGAATGAAATCTTGCCATTTGCAGTGACATGGATGGAGCAAGAATGTATTATGCTAAATGAAATAAGTCCATCAGAGAAAGACAAATACCATATGATTTCACTCATGTGGAATTTAAGAAACAAAACAGATGAACATATGGGAGGCAGGGAACGAAAAGAGAGGGAACAAATCATAAGAGACTCTTAATGATAGAGGACGAACTATGGGCTGATGGAGGGAGGGGGGATGGGCCAGATGGGTGATGGGTATTAAGGAGGGCGCTTGTTGTGATGAGCACTGGCTGTTGTGGGTAAGTGATGAATCACTGAGTTCTACTCCAGAAACCAATAGTGTACTGTATGTTAACTAACTAAAATTTAAATTAAAAAAAAAAGAAGGGGGGGGTAGATTATTTGCCTCATCAACCTGCTGTATGGGGATGTGCTTCTCTGAGCTGGAGAATACAGGTATAGTGAGCCCAGGGAGAAGGATAATTTGGGAAAAGTTGAGTTTGAGGTGCTAGGTGACACCAGGTGAGAGAGATCAGTCTTTGTGGTAAAGTGATGGGAACAGACAGGGTGATGGTTGAGGCTGCCTTCAAGCTTTTAGATTTCGGTGCAGGTGCTTGGGTTGCATGAAGCCAGTGATGTCTGGGGCCTGGTGAAGCCACACTTGTGGCTTCCAGAGGGCCACCATGAGACACAGAATGGGGAGCCAGGGACTCCTGGGGTGCTAGAGAGGAAGACAGAGTGAGGACACAACGATTTAGAATAAAAGTAATCTGTAGTGGGAACTTGGAGCTGATATCTAGAGCTTAAAACCTGGACACAAGTCGGCCTTTTCAAGACAGATGACTTCACTGATACATGGGGCTTTTCATTTATGCTTTATATCTAAAACAAGTTTCTTGTAAGCTACACTCACATTTAACTTGTTTTATAACTGGTGCTCATGGAGTAGGAGTTTCCTTGAGCAAATTACTTAATCTCTTTTCACCTCAGTTTCCTGATCTGTAAAATGGGGATAATAAGTATGACTACCTCATAAAAATGTTATGAGGATTAAATGAATTGGTATACGTAAATCATTCAGAACTGAGCCTGAATGATATTAGATTCAGATGTTAGGACCTTTTTAAGTGTAATTTATTGTTATTATTTCCGTGGTATTTTATATTTTCAAAGAATTGCCCAGAGATCCAAGGTAGGTAAGATGAATTGAAACAGGAAGGACCAAAGCCATTTGAAGGCCAGAGAAGCAGGAGAATATTCCTTAACAGGAGCTGGTTAAATTAGCAGGCAACTGGCAGCTGGGTTAAGGAACTTCTCTGTCAGAATCACAGAATCTGAATTCAAGAGCCTTTGACAGGCCAGAGGATGGGCCAATTCTAACAAGATGAATGTTTTTACAGGAACAAGAGATGTGGTTTAAAAGCACTCATTGTGAGGGGCACCTGGGTAGCTCAGTCGGTTTAGCATCTGACTTCAGCTCAGGTCATGATCTCGCAGTGAGTTCGAGCCCCACGTCGGGCTCTGTGCTGACAGCTCAGAGCCTGGAGCCTGCTTTGGACTCTGTGTCTCACTCTTTCTCTGCTCCTCCCCTGTTCGTGCTCTGTCTCTCTCAAAAATAAGTAAACATTAAAAAAGTTAGGAAAATAAAAGTACTCAGTATGAGACAGTCTTAAAGGCCTTTAGTCAAACTCAGCATTTGCCAGTATGATTGAGCTGCCCTCTATTGGCAATATTGGCCTTATCAACAGAAACATACTGTCCAGAGCTCAGAACATACCTGGATACTGTTTCCAATACCCACCCCCAAGGGACAGTGACAGTTTGGAGCTGAGTCAGAAAGAAGTGACCCAAACGAGGAGGGCACTGGACACTTTGGCATGCATGGAATAATCGAAAGATGTTAGTTTTCCTTAGGTGTTTAAAGAACTTGGCATGGGAAAGTAGTTAGATTTGTCTGATTCCAGAAAGAGGAACCAAGTCCAGGTAAAAAATTGCAGAGAAGGTTTTACTTCAACACTAGAATTTTCTTATGACAGTGGAACGATGTGAGCTTCCTGGCCTTAAAGGTATGTAAGCAGAGGCTAGACGCTGACGTCATGGGGATGTTGTCAGGGGATCTGAGCCATGGGTGTATGGGGGTAGGCTGACGGAGGGGGAAGGAGTAGACAAGTGCCCTCTGAGATGTGAGAGGCCGAAAAAAGCCCAATGGCTCTCGTCGGGAACCATCCCGGGATTGTGGCTGCCCTCTGACTTTAAGTCATTTCTCTTGCAGAGAAACAAGAACGGAAGCCAGTTCTTCTCTCGAAGAGAACTCTGAATCCCCGCGTGAGGTGGGGACTTTGAACCCAGAAGTTACTCTGTCTTTGGAGGGGACCTTGAACTTAGAGGACATTCTCTACCTGGGGGACACAGGTGACCTCGATGAGACACTCTACGTGGAAGAGACGGAGAAGCCTGAGGAGGCACTGTATATCGAGGAGACCAGGCAACCAGGGGAGGCCCTGGAGATGGACGAGCCTATGAAGCCAGAGGAGATACTATATGTGGACGAGCCCACGCAGCCAGGAAAGACCACAAGCCCAGAGCAGACCAGTTCCGGGGGAGAGACGGTCACGAGCGAGGAGAAACCCAGCCCTGAGGAGAGCCTCCAAGCCGGGCCTAGTCCCAGCACAGACAACCTGAGCATAGAGGACCTGGAATTGCTAGAGGAGCGTTTCCAGCAATGTGTCCAAGCTGTGGCCCAGCTGGAAGAGGAGAGGGATCGGCTCATCCACGAGCTGGTGTTGCTCCGGGAACCAGCCCTGCAGGAGGTGCAGCAGGTCCATCAGGACATCCTGGCCGCCTACAAACTGCACGCCCAAGCAGAGCTGGAGAGGGACGGGCTGAGGGAGGAGATCCGGCTGGTCAAGCAGAAGCTGTTCAAGGTGACGAAGGAATGCGTGGCCTGCCAATACCAGCTCGAGTGCCGCCGGCAGGACGTGGCCCAGTTTGCCGATCTCCGGCAAGCGCTGACCACACGGGCAGCCCAGCTCTCGGAGGAACTGGCCCAGCTCCGGGACGCCTATCAGAAGCAGAAGGAGCAGTTACGGCAACAACTGGAAGCACCTCCCAGCCAGAGGGACGGGCACTTTCTCCAGGAGAGCCGGCGGCTCTCTGCCCAGTTTGAGAACCTCATGGCAGAGAGCCGCCAAGGCCTGGAGGAAGAGTATGAGCCTCAGCTGCTGCGGCTCCTGGAGAGGAAAGAAGCTGCGGCCAAAGCGCTGCAGAAAACCCAGGCCGAGATCCAGGGGATGAAGGAGGCTCTGAGACCCCTGCAAGCAGAGGCCCGGCAGCTCCAGCTGCAGAACAGGAACCTGGAGGACCAGATCTTGCTCGTGAGGCAGAAACGAGATGAGGAGGTGCAGCAGTACAGGGTAGGCCCCCTGGGCACGGACAGTTAGCCTGGGGCAGGAAAAGGTGACCGGAGTCACAGGTCTCGCGGCCACTTTGAAGGAGGCCCTCCTACATGCAGGAGGACCCGCTTACTCCTCGGGGCGGCCGCTCCTTTACTCCGCTCTTCATCCCACCAGGTTAGGCCGGCGCTCCGGGCTGAGAATGTAGGCGGCGCCCTGACACCGACCGTCACCCGGTCCTCTCGTTAAGCCTCCAAATCAAGTGTTCTCACTTTCATAGATGAGGAAACAGGCTCAGCGAGCTGGTGGTCTATGAACCCTGGCCTGGCCAATTGTGAATGTTTCCGTGCACTTTCCACGGCACAGTTTCCCAATTCTTGGTGAATCATGCTTGGGTGCAGGGAGCAAGAGGGGGATGAGGCGAGGTGGGATTTTCATTCTCTCCCTCCCTGCACATTCACCCTCAAGTCCCACCTAGCTGATCTCTGCCTTGGAGCTTCCCAGTTTTCAAACTGGGACGAGGGGCGCCTGGCTGGCTTGGTTCAGTAGAGCGTGTGACTCTTGATCTCAAGGTCATGAGTTTGAGCCCCATGTTGGGCACAGAGATTACTTAAAACAAAGCAAAAACTGGGATGAAATCTATGAAGCTCTATTCCTCATTTTCCTTCTTTGTGCGTTATCACCATTTCACTTGTATTCCAGTTACTTCTGATTAAGTGTGAGCCAGTTCTAATCCCTTTATAGAACAGGGTGGGATATAAATACAAAGTAAAAACACAATTTTGTCTCTCTCCCACGGACTGTGAGCTTTCAGAAGGAAGGGAGCATTGCTTTACTTTTTTCTGCCACTCGGGCTCAGAGGACATCAGTTAAATGCTGACTGAAGGGCTGCTGGCCACTATGAGGGGACCACGATGTGGTGGTTCCTTTCAGAGCAGTATTTTCATCTTTTGAAATACATGTTCCTTTGGATAAGCTTAAAAAGTTCCAGAGATTCTGATCCATCCTTCAAGGAACATATCCTCTGTTGAAAATGGCTGTATTCACTTCACTCAAAATTTTGTCAAGCTTTCTGTAGTTTGTATTATGAAAGCAATCCCCTCCCCCACTGCAGCTTTTTAATTGGTTCAGTCTAGTGAAAGAGGATCTTTTTATTTTTTTGGCATAAAATGTATCCTTAAGTTGTACTCAGACAGACATTACATTAATAATTGTAATCCAGGGGAAAGAGCAGCATGTGATTTAAGAGAGGTACAGGTAAGAGTGCTATACGATAATGAAATTATTTTTAGTCATCCATTAAATCAGACAACACTCCATGGAAGAAGTGGTGTTATTTGAGCTAGGTATTAAAATATAGGCAAGATCTAGACCAGTGCTATCCCAAAGAAATATGCAAGACATAATATAATTTAAACCTTTATAATAGCCATATTAAAGAAATTTAAAAAAATAGGTGAGAGTAGTTTTAATATATATATTAACTCAACATCTGCAACCTGGCTGCATATGACAGGTGAAAAATTGAAAGGTGAGTTGAACTGTAAAGGTAGGTTGGGGCAGATCATTTTGGGCTTTTTTTTTTTTTTTTTTTAAATTAGAGTGAGTGTGTGAGCTGGGAAGGGGGGCAGAGAGAGAGAATCTTAAGCAAGCTCCACACTCAGTGTGGAGCCAGACGTGGGGCTCAATCCCACAACCCTGGGATCATGACCTGAGCCAAAATGAAGAGTTGGGTACTCAATTGACTGAGCCACCCAGGCGCCCCAGGTCATGTCAGGACTCAGAAATCCAAACTAGGGAGTTTGGATTTCATTCAGTACTCAGTTACATCAGTAAAGGTATTTAATCAAGCGAGTAACATAATTGCTTCTCTACTTTTAGAAAAAGTACGGGTGGCAGTGTGTAAAATGGGCTGGAGACCTAGAAGCTAGGGGACTAATCAGGAAGCTACTATAGGTAAGAGGAACCAATGTGGGAATACAAGGAAGGGGAAGGATGCAAGAACAAATGCAGGATAATGTGGCCACTGAATGAAGGGGGCAGGGGTGAGAAGTCACAGAGGGTGTCAAGATTTCAGACAAGCCTAACTGGGACAGTGGTACCATCAACAGGAAATCCTCTGGAGGAGTTTTTGGACATAGTATTAGGGTTGTAGAATTGCCCCCGCCCCCCACCCGCCCGCGATTTTCATCACTGTGCTGGATTTCAGATTTGCTGATTGGTACAGCTTTCCCAAGATCATTCTATGAAAAATACTCTTGATGGATGTCTCCTATTGCTTTGTCATAAAGTAGCAATCAAGGTCCTAGTAAGCAAATTCTGCTTTGTGAAATGGCTTCCCAGACTTGTTTGCCAAAGGTCACTTACGGCATCTGACTACTTTTCAAGGGTGCACTTCACTCTTGCAGTTGTACACTCTGCCTCTTTCATCACCATCATCTATTCATTCAACAAATATTTTCTATGCCTGCTTACCATGTGCCAGGCAGTGAACTATGTGCTGGCAGAAGAGATGAGATGAGAAATGGGGGAGAGGGGTAGTTTCTGACCTCAAATAGTTTATAGTCCAGGAAGGATACCAGATATAATGAACATATTGCGTAAAATCAAAGACACTTGATTTTAAGATGCACCCTGATCTGAAATGTTAAAATGTGAAAGCCATAGAATCAGTGAAATCATTAATATTCTTCAAGTGATAAACACTGTAACAGTAGTAGGAATAAGGCACTGTACCAATGAAGTACGTATAATTACCCCTGCCTGGGGACACGGAGGGGAAATTTCACAAGAGTTAACAAAATAGCTACCGTGTACTTGTAGTTTTTTACACGTATTAATACATTTAATCCTTACCTTTCTGTGTGATAGCTATAAATTACTGTCACTGTATGAAAAATGAGAAAACAGAAACCAGACAGACAAGTCAAATCATTTGTTCAGGAAGTGACAGGAGGATTCTGACCCTGTGCAATCTAGCCCAAGTTCACATTCAACTTCCACAAGGTGTTTGAACTAAGCCTTGGAGAATAAATTTGTTGGGTAGACATGGGAAAGAGGCATTCCAGGCAGAGGGAATGACTTACACAAAAGCATGAAAACATAAAAAGACATGTTAAGGGAAGTGCGCTCAGTGTGGCTGGATAGATGTGGCTGTAGTGGTAGATTGGGACCAGACTGAAGGATTTTCCATAGTCTTCAAGTCAGTGGTTTTCAAAAAAAAGGTTTTCTCCAAAGCCACAGACCCTTTCCCCCAAACACAACTTGATATAGAATGCCAGCATGTAAAACAGGTAAAAGTGAGCTACTTTCTGAGGCAAGGGCACTTCCATATGGCTTTCTCCTGGGGTTTCATGGAAAACAGTTTGAGGACCACTGAAGAGCTCCACAGACAAGACGGCAACAACGCAGTTGTAAAGTATGAGTTTTCTAAGCCAGTGGCAAATCCTGGCTCACTTCCTGTCTGGGAAACTTTGGACCAATGACTTCACCAGTGACTCTGTTCCTTCACTGTAAAATGGGATTAGTAATAATACACATCATAAGGCTGTTGGAAAGAATGAATTAATCTTTGTAAAGTACTTGCGCATAGGCACATACTTTTAAAAATGGTGGCATGTAGGATGGATTGAAGGAGCCTGGAAAGACCACTTAAGCCTTATGAGGGAGAGATCATGTGAGATATGTGAAGTAAAGTATTTGGGTAGGATTTGGGGACTGGTGCAGTGGGTGGTGTGAGGAATTTGCTGAGAATGGTCTCCAAGTTTTTAGATGAAATTGGTAGGTCGTGAATGCGGAATTATAGAATGTTTACTATCTACGTGCTTCACATCCAGCATTACGTGCAGGGTGCTGGGCAGGAACCTACAAGCTGGGAGTTACACAAGAAGAAAAAAGATAAATGGTAATGTAATATAGCAGATGCTGTTTAGGTGACAGAAATGGCAGGAGTAAAGACACAGAGATCTGTGAATTTGTCAGGCTAGAGCAGCAGGCTAGAACCAAGAAACATCATGCAAGCCACAGATGTCATTTACAATTTTCTAGTAGCCACATTAAAAAAAAAAAAAAAAAGTAAGAAACAGATGAAACTAGTATTTTATTTAACTCTGCATATAAAAATATTTCAACATTCAGTCAATATCAAAATTTGAGGTATTTTACAATGTTTTATATGCCAAGTCTTAAAAATCTGTGTAGCTTATACTTAGGTACATGTGGATTCAGATTAGCTGAATTTCCAGTACTTACTAGCTACATGTGACTAGTCGTGGCCTCCCTGCTACACAGTGCAGGCTAGAGGAAAATGTCCATCTGAAAGCGCAGTGGAGGTTCTAATTAGAGGTAGGGGTCAGACTGAAGGGGGTCTGAATGCCAGACTCAAGAGGTGGAAAGTCTTTGAAAGACGAACACGATAAAGCAGTTTTAGAAAGTTAATCTCGTGGTGCTACATGATTAAGACCGGCTTAACGCCAGTCAGGGTAGCAATATCTGTTTCATTTTGTAACGTTGCTCCTCCTGGTCAGTTTATCATTGATGGTACAGACTGTCTTCCCAAGCGTGTACTTTTAGGTCTCACCAAAATACAGCTTTGCTAGATGTCGAAAGGAGGCTTGGGGAATTGGGGCGCAGAGGTTTGCGGGTGCTTCCCTCCAGAAGACAGACTTAGATGGCAAGACCGCATCTCTGTGTGGCACCAAAGTATGGCTAAGGCACTAAAAAAAGGCCTTTTCACAAGGTTGACCAAAGTCGAAATTCAGCCAGAGTATCAAACGCTGCAGAATGATGTGCCATAGGTATATGAAGGATGACTTAGAGAACAAATTATTTAGATCCTTCTAATAACAGCATGTACCTAAACTGGATTCCTGGCTCATTATTCTTCAAAATCTGAGGTGAAGTCATTACCCCTTTAAAACAGGCCTTTCAGCTGCAACCTTCCCTTCCCATCTCCCTCATGCTTCCTAAGGATCCACGCCAGCTACCAACTATGCCAGAGACGGATTTGCTGACATCTTCCTTACCTCACTCCTCAGGCATTAATCCTGGGCAGAGACAGTTTACAGAATATATCCTGTTTGGTTTGGGCAGAATGGGAAACGGACAATCATCTTAAGGCTCCTGAAGGCCTCTGGGGCATAGCTTCTTCATCTTCCAACTTAGCACTTTGGAACAAATTCAGTCTTTTTGTGTAACAAGTACAGTATAAGGAAATTAACAACTAGGATAGCCAACATCCTAATAAAGCATCTATTTGCATATGATGTTACAGAAGTACCAGGCAGAGCTATTTTGGACTTCAAGGAGGTTCAAATACAAAACTTGTGTTTATTCTTTCCTGTAAACAACTGGACTTCCAATAGTTTTAACTCTCTTAGAACTACATTTAATAGCCAAGAATAAGTGGGGCGCCTAGGTGGCTCAGTCAGTTAAGTGTCCAACTCTTGACCTTGGCTCAGGCCATGATCTCATAGGTCGTGGGTTCAAGCCCCATGGCAGGCTGTGCTGATGGTGTGAGGCCTGCTTGGGATTGTCTCACCTTCCCTCTGCCCCTCCCCTGCTTGTGCTGTATCTCTCTCAAAATTTTGGCTCAGGCCACTACCTTATGGTTTGTTGGTTTGAGCCCTGCATCAGGCTCCGTGCCGACAGTACACAGCCCGTTTGGGATTCTCTCTCCCCTTCTCAGTCTGCTCCTCCCACACACTCTCTCTCAAAATAAACAAACAAAAAAATAGTTAAGAATAACTGCATACAAAGACTTGATTTTTTTTCCAAAGTAGGCTCCACACCCAACGTGGGGCTTGAACTCACACCCCAAGATCAAGAGTCGCATGCTATACCGAGTCAGCCAGGCACCCCCAAGACTTGGTTTCTTTTAAATTGCTTTAAGTTGCAGGATGATGTAAAAACTGATTATCCTGATAGAAATAAACTTGCACAAAGCCAGAGGTCCATAAAACTCTCAGCACACCGACTACAGGACCACAACTCTCCCCAACACTTCTTAAAACTGCAAAACAAACAAACAAAAAACCATCTGAGCACCCACCCACCCTTTGTAGGATTCTATTAAGCAGTAGTCTGCCAGTATAGACAAGACTCCTTTCTGGTCACCATTTTCCTAAGCAGGATTACTTTGTCCCAACATTTCTTTGAACCAGTTTCTCAAACTATACTGGCGTGAAGATTAAACAACATCTAAGAAAGTGCTTTATAAACTATAACGGACAATGCCAGTTTTTTTATTGTTCTGCTCACTAGAGATGTTCTTGACCCTCTCACCTGCAGGAACAGCTGGAGGAAATGGAAGAACGACAAAGGCGGTTAAGGAATGGGGTACAACTCCAGCAACAGAAGAACAAAGAGATAGAGCAGCTAAGGATCAGCCTCGCCGAAGAGCTCTCAACTTATAAGTCAGTTTTTGCTGCTATTCAGATCTTAACTGACACCGGCTGAGGGGATGGTGGGGAGGGAGATGTTGCTCAGGGGAAATTTCACTTAACATGGAAAAGCAAAACAATGACTTGGGAAATGATTTCCAAACTGTGCTCATCCAGGACAAATGGAAAATGGCTTTCTTTTTTTTAAAGGGCTATGCTATCCAAGAGCCTGGGACAGGCTAACGCTCCCACTTCTCAGACAGGTGGAATCGAGACACAGTCTCAAGGTGATCCTTGAGGGTACAAGAGTGGTGTTTGCCTTGTTGCTGCTTTCCTAACTTAACAATACTAATGCCTGAAAAAAAAAAAAAAAAAAGTGTGTCAAATGACAAGTCAGTTAGGAATAACACATACCTCCAGATTGCCCGATTTAAGCATTCAGTAGTCACTTGGAATGTTTCTGTTTCTAGCAGGACTCAAAATATGCCCTAATTATCACTGGGAATTCTGTAAGAGGATGACACATCTAGGGGCTCTGTGCATCACTTTCCTTGGCCTATTCTACCCCATCAGCTATTCATAAAGTTTCCTTAGAATAGCATGGGGCGCCTGGGTGGCTCAGTCGGTTAAGCGTCTGACTTCGGCTCAGGTCACGATCTCGCGGTCCACGGGTTCGAGCCCCGTGTCGGGCTCTGGGCTGATGGCTCAGAGCCTGGAGCCTGTTTCCGATTCTGTGTTTCCCTCTCTCTGCCCCTCCCCCGTTCATGCTGTGTCTCTCTCTGAAAAATAAATAAACGTTAAAAAAAAAAAAATTAAAAAAAAATTTTTAATAAAAAAAAATAGCAGAGAAGACAGTTATGCTACCTAATTCAGACTATGACAAAGGAGGCCAGAAGGCTAAATATGGAAGTTAAAACAAAAACAAAAAACTCAAGTAGGTGTTGTTTTAGCCTGAGGGACAGAATTTATTTTTAAAGTTTATTTTGAGTGACAGCAAGCAGGGGAGGGGCAGAGAGAGAGGGAGAGAGAGAATCCCAAGCAGACTATGCACTGGCAGCACAGTGCTGGACACAGGTCTCAAACTCACTGTTAGATCATGACCTGAGCCAAATCAAGAGTCGTATGCTTAACCGACTGAGCCACCTAGGTGCCCCACGATTATTGCTTAATATGTGAAACAAGCAACACGCCTATCCATTGATTTCTTTATATACTAATATGTTCTTATATTCCTGATAAAATCCTAGATTCTCTTGGATAAAGACATTAAGGATAAAAAAGGTCTATGTTAAGTTGTATACTAGACAGATGCCCATAAATTTAATTCTTACTTTCTAGCTAGTCTTGTGTCTTAGATACAAACTCACAAGTAACAGTTATAACCAATACTTTTCGTAACTTACTAGCATTTTCTTTTACCATGTTTTACCTAGGAGTAACTGATTACGCTTATTGTTTGGGAGATTAGAGAACCTTGTAATTGAGGAAAATGGTATGTTAAACACCTTTGTGTGGATCAGATTAAAAGTACAATAGAGGGGCGCCTGGGTGGCGCAGTCGGTTAAGCGTCCGACTTCAGCCAGGTCACGATCTCGCGGTCCGTGAGTTCGAGCCCCGCGTCAGGCTCTGGGCTGATGGCTCGGAGCCTGGAGCCTGTTTCCGATGATTCTGTGTCTCCCTCTCTCTCTGCCCCTCGCCCGTTCATGCTCTGTCTCTCTCTGTCCCAAAAATAAATAAAAAACGTTGAAAAAAAAAAATTTAAAAAAAAAAAAAAAAAAGTACAATAGGGAAGGAAAGGGCAACGACTCATCTTAAGAAACGAGAATTTCAGTCATTGTTAACACCCATGCAAGGTTAACCTGGCTAGTCGGTCCCATCACCACCACATAGGTTACCATTCATTCAGTCTTGCAGGTAAAAGGCACCCTAATAGGCATTTGGAGGGAAATGCATTCCTAATCATATGTAAATCACACTCTAGCAATCTCTCCCCAACTTAGCCCGCACTAAGTAAACTTCGGAAGTTGTGATGAACTTTATGCTGTATTATTTCAAGTTGCACAAAATATAAACTTATTTTTTCTTTTCTCAACTTTACAGGGGCTGTTTAGAAACATATGGCCAAATCTGCAATCCAGAAACAGCAACACAAAACTTCTTAGCAAAGGATCACTAAGTACCCTCTGGACATACTTTTTTTCCAGAGAAGGGAGTGCCAGGGACTTGGCAAGCAATTCACCCTGGGAAAGTTACAAATACAGGCTGACCTGTTTAGAAAGATTCTAAGGCTGGCTGGAGGCAGAACACCATCAGTCAAGGCTTAGGTGGAGTCTATTTCATAGGCTGCTGGTACCAAGCTAAATGCACTTAGCAACGGAAAAAGAAGCCTTCTGTTCTCCAGCAGCAACCCCCACGTGCAGAGTAAAGGATGGATGTATGGACACACTTTAGTGTTGTGAAGAATGTATCTTGCCTTGTGTTGACCCAAAACAAAAACCTTTTTTGGAGCACAGGTAGGGTCAAAAAGGCAGCCGATTTTCATTATATGGGTTTACAATTTGAATTCTTTTGTGCCATGAGTGTTAGACTTTAAAATGAATCCTTTTACAAAGTTTAAGTCTGTGCAGACTCATACAGTTTACTCCTAATTGTGTGAAGATAATTTTCGCTATACTCTAAAAGAACTACTGACTTGGAAAAAAGGAACCAATCCAGATTTGAACCTAAAGGTTAAGAATACTAGATTTTCCCAAAGACTGTGTCTCATGAAAATGATTCTGGGTCAGAGTGATCTACTCAGTTCAATTGAGTGCCTGGCAAAGAACCAGGCATTTTATCTGGTTATGGTACTTGGTGATAAAGGCTTTCAAGAGCCTATTATTTCTAACCTCTAAGTACAGACCCCAGTGAAAAATATACTGGGGAGATTCAACCTCTCTATGGGAAAAGGTTCAAACACCTTTTCCAAATTTAAAATTTGCCTTAAATGCTCTCTGCCACATTGCCTTTGACAGTCTTGCAAGTCCATGTAGTTCTCTAGAGAGACTTCAAAAAGATGTGATTTTATCAAAGACTAATCCTGTGCCTCTCGGGTTTAGCGTTTTATGTCTTGCACTTTCCCTGGGAAGGAGTGAACCTCTTTTCTCTAGCTCTGGGTCTATTATATTTAATTCTGCTCTTGATAGTCAAAGACCAGAGACAATTACTGTCCTCTGAACAACCCTTCGAGAAGCCAGACTGGTGTTTGATGAATGTTATGTACTAAATAAAACCCATCAGCATGGGGTTACGTAGAAAAGCAATTTATTCCATTATAAGCACTTACACAGTTAGTCATGGAGAGTAACAGGCCTGCTGGTGAAACAGGTCACCCAAAATAGAGATGGTACCAAACTAGTGGTCAAGGACTAACTCCTTTAAAAAAAAAAAAAAAAGCAACTCTTATCCAGGATTAATTTAATTTTAAAAACAAATACAAGCTATCAATTCACTCTTCTCAACTCAACTGGACAGTCTACCTGTGGTATAACTGTCAGGTAAAAACATACATCTTTACAACTTGGTGGTCCCAAGTTTTTTAAAAAAACCATTTCACAGAAAGGAAAGAAATATGAAAACAGCTCAAGAAATACACTAACAAGCAAAAATATATGGGGAAAGAGGAACACATAGGTTTGACTTAACTGAAGAAACAGGGGAGACTGGTCTACATAGGAAAATGTGCATCCTGGAAAGTCAGGTGTGAAGATTTCAGAAGAGGAATTTATAGGACTTGAATCTCCCCCATTTCCTGAATAAAAATGACATCGTGTGGTATTTATACTCCATGGCTCAGACACCTACCTCACTTGGCTCTATTCCTTCCTCACTTTAGCCTTAACTTAAAGGAGTCTGAAAAACTTGGGGATACAGCCTAAGAAGAAAAATAACCACACACAATATTCCCCTTTCTAAAGTGGCTACTTTAGACCTTTGTTACTAGAAAATTCCTGAAGAAAATTTAAATAGAAGTCTGTGGTTTTACTGAATCAAGTCCCCTAGTTAATATTTAGAAAACACCCTCTGTTTGGGCTAGTAACATTGTTGATGGTACCTATCATAGAGGGATAGCCAAACAAAGTCTGTGTCTCAAAACCAGTGTTAAATCAATCTCAGGGTTGAGAGGAAAAACAGGGGAGTCTAAAATCACAAGAAGTGCAGACATATCTAGGACCCTTGTCCTTCTGGATCCACGCTTCCTTCAGGGTCTTCATCATTATAAATGTTCTCTGCCTGCCCAAAAACAAGAAACAGAGAAAGGGCATTTAGTAAACATGAAAGATATTTCTTGAAGTTAAAGTTTCAAAAACAGATCAGGCCAGAGAGACAGACTGAACCAGAGTCTCTGTAGCAACTATTCAGCTCTGCAGTTGCTGCATGAAAGCAACCACTGACCATCTGAAAATGAATGGGTATGGCTATGTTCCAATAAAAACAGGCAGCTGGCCCACAGGCCAAGTAGATTAGGACATTCCCACAAAACTGAAGTATGGTTACTGTTTGTCTTCACACTCAACCTTCAGGAGTCCTTTTATTGGACGTTAGTCACAAGAGTCAAAAAGTAAAAACGACAGGGGCGCCTGGGTGGCTCAGTTGGTTGAGCGTCAGACTTCGGCTCAGGTCATGATCTCACAGTTTGTGGGTTCAAGCCCCGCATCAGGCTCTGTGCTGACAGCTCAGAGCCTGGAGCCTGCTTCAGATTCTGTGTCTCCCTCTCTCTGTCCCTCCCCTGCTTGCGCTCTCTCTCAAAAAAAATATAAAACATTAAAAAAAAATTTACAAAATTAAAAAAAGTAAAAACACCACAAGTGCCCATCAAATGATGAATAAATAAAAATGGTATGTGGCGGGGCGCCTGGGTGGCTCAGTTGGTTAAGCGGCCGACTTCGGCTCAGGTCATGATCTCGCGGTCTGTGAGTTCAAGCCCCGCGTCGGGCTCTGTGCTGACAGCTCAGAGCCTGGAGCCTGTTTCGGATTCTGTGTCTCCCTCTCTCTCTGACCTTCCCCTGTTCATGCTCTGTCTCTCTCTGTCTCAAAAATAAATAAACGTTAAAAAAAAAAAAAAAATTAAAAAAAAAATGGTATGTGGCAATAAAAAAAAGGTAGTCACATATTGTATTATTTAGTTTATATTAAGTGTCCAGAACAGGCAAATCCGTAAAGTGGACTGGGGATTGCCTACTGCTGGGTGGACTGGAGAAAAATAGGGAGTGATGGCTAATGGGTATGCAGTTTTTCTGAGGGGTAAATTACTGTGGTGACGGTTGCATAATTCTGTGATTACAGTAAAAAATAAATAAGCATTCATTAAGAGACCCCCCCCCCCCGCAACCATGGGTTTCAAATCTCAATTTATGAATATTTTTAAAAGAAAATTGCTCTAGGGGTGCCTGCGTGGCTCAGTTAGTTGGGCGTCCAACTTCGGTTCAGGTCATGATCTTGCAGGTCATGGGTTCGAGCCCCACATCGGGTGCTCTGCTGTCAGCATGGAGCCTGCTTCAGATCCTGTCTCCCTCTTTCTCTATGCCCCTCCCCTGCTTGTGCATGTGCTTGCTCTCTCTCAAAAAAAAAAAAAAAAAAAAAAAAAAAAAAAAAAAAGTAAAAAGAAAAAAGAAAACTGCTCTAGCATAAAATAAACTCTACTTCTATCATTTGATGAAAAACTTGCAGCCAAAGGCATAATCATAAATACAGAAAATACTTTTATTTGAGGAAAGTTAACTGTTCTTACTTAGCATCTACTGTGCACAAATCACTAGGCTAGGTGCTGCAGAGGATGGGACAGTCTTCTCTTTAAAAAGCCTGTGATCTCGGGGCGCCTGGGTGGCGCAGTCGGTTAAGCGTCCGACTTCAGCCAGGTCACGATCTCGCGGTCCGTGAGTTCGAGCCCCGCGTCAGGCTCTGGGCTGATGGCTCGGAGCCTGGAGCCTGTTTCCGATTCTGTGTCTCCCTCTCTCTCTGACCCTCCCCCGTTCATGCTCTGTCTCTCTCTGTCCCAAAATAAATAAAAAAAAAAAACGTTGAAAAAAAAAAAAGCCTGTGATCTGACTGCAACAGGAATGTATACGATTTTGTAATGTTTTCTGACAACGAATGTGTAACTGTCTTTTTCACCCAAAGGTATCTAACAATTCAATTCAATCCTGACACTAACTACACCTAGAAGTAGTGTCAGACTCCATAGGTTTAAGGGCCTGGTCCCACAAGACTATAATCCTCACTTCAGAGGCCAGTGTCAAGCCGAGTGCCCCGACTAACCATGTACTTCTGTCCAACTTGCCTATAAAACTTGGGGGTTTCCACAGGCTGCCCTCCCACCCCCTGCCATCTTAGATTTGATAATTTGCTGGAATGACTCATAAAATCATGAAAACTTTTATTTAGTATCAGCAGTTTACAACTTAAAACTCAGGAATAGTCAAATGGCAGTGATGCCCAGGGCACGGTGAAAAGGGAGCACAGAGCGTCCATGCCTTCCCTAGGCAGCATCGATCTATTTAACAACTTGGAAGCTCATTGCATTGAGAAGTTTTATAGAGGCTTTTCAAGAGTCTTTACAGAGCGCAATCCCCTCTGCTTGCGGGTGGGAGGGACTGAAAAGTTTTCCAATCAACTGTTCAGTCTTTTGGGAGTCCAGACCTATCCTAAGGCTATCCAGTGGCCCTAAGTTACCTCCTTAGCCTAAACTCAGGCGTGGCCAAAAGGGGCTCTTTATAAATAGGAATAGAGACTTCTACCACTCTGACAATCCCAAAGGTTTTAGGACCTCTGTGCTAGGAACCTGGACAAAGACCAAATATTTATTTTATAATTCTCCTTTTCTTTTACCACAATTCTAAAAAAAACAAGTAAAGGAAATACCTGGCCTGCCTGAAGATAATGTAGTTCAATCTACTACAACAATCCCATGGGAACTAAAATATTTTTAATTTACAGGCTATCCAAGGCAGACTATTTCACTTTTCCGTCTTTAATTTTTATATTAATTTTATGTGGGTACAATACAAGGAAAAAGGTGAGCCAGATTTTCTGTTTACACATATTAACACAGAATTATTACTAAAAGGAATAAAGAAGAAATAAAAATACTCCCTAAATATACCAACCACATTCTGACAAATAGCCTTCTAAATAGTTACACATAATTTTTAAAAAATGTTTATCTTTGAGAGTGCACGCATGTAGGTGCACCCAGGCACCCCTAATTAAACACTAGCTACAATAATTTTAACATGAGGGATTACAGCATGCTATTGTTCTACAATCTGCCCTTTTCCTACTTAAAATGTCATGGGTATCTTATAAAAACAAAGCACATTTCTTTTTGATACATAATATTCCAAAGTACAGATACACCACACAATATGTTAATCTCAGGAGCACCTGAGCTGGGTGGCTCAGTCAGTTAAAACATTGGACTTCCGCTCAGGTCATGATCTCATGGTTTGTGAGTTCAAGCCCTGTGTCCAGCTCTATGCGAACAGCTGACAGCCTGGAGCCTGCTTTGAATTCTGTGTCTCCCTCTCCCTCTGCCCCTCCCCCACTCACGCTATTTTAAAACTAAAATAAACATTTAAAAAAATCTGTGGTAAACACATAAAATTTACCATCTTGGGGCGCCTGGATGGCTAAGGCAGTTAAATATCTGATTCTTAATTCTGACTCAGGTCACGATCCCAGTTTGTGGGACTGAGCGTCAGGATCAGGGCTGACACCACAGAGCCCGCTTGGGATTCTCATTCTCCCCCTCTCAGCCCCTCCCCCACTTGCACACATGCTCTCTCCAAAAAAACTTACGAAAAATATCTTAAATTTACCATCTTAACCACTTTTTAAAAGCATTTCATTTTTGAGACAGTGTGAGTGGGGAAGGGGCAAGGGACACAGCAGATCCAAAGTGGGCTCTGCACTGATAGCAGTGAGCCTGATGCGGGGCTTGAACTCACCTAACCAGGAGATCATGACCTGAGCTGAAGTGAGACACTCGACCGACTGAGTCACCCAGACACCCCCATGTGAATCATTATTAAGTGTACGGTTCAGAGGCATTAAGCCCATTCACCTTATGTCTAACTATCAACCACCATCCATCTCCAGAAGGCAAGTGTTTCTAACTCTGCTATATATTAGACATCATAGTTATCTTTTATTAAATTCCAAGCTCTCTGGAAATTCAAAGAATTGACCTCAATCACCTCCAGCTGGGGTATAAAGGGCAGGGATGTTTTCAGCATCTACTAAAATTTCATGGAGAAATGATAGTATTTGATGCTGTGCCACTGTGGTAGGCATGTGCTGGGCATGTTCATAAGCCACTTCAAAGGAATGCCATTCTCAAAGATTCAACTGCCAGCAAAGAGGGGAAAGCAGAAGGCAAGCCAACAGCAAGGAGGTTATTATAGTCTAGAAAGTAGTAGTAAGAATCTGACAAAAACTAGGGTGTGTAGCAGAAACAGGAAAGTAGGTATGTAAGTGTGTATTCTGTAAGAGGAGTATAGATATGACCCTGCAGACAGACAATGTTAAACCTGGTAAGTGAACTAGACTTAGAAGTCTAGTGATAATAGAAAACTCTTGAGTTTTCAAGTTGGAAGACCTGGAGAAGACACTAGAGCCATATAGGAAACAGGAAAATCAGGAGGAAAGGGGAGTAAGGTAAAGGGGGAGAGAAGTTTGGTTTCTTTGAGTTTGAAACACCACTGGGACAAGGAGATAAAGGTAACAAGCAGACACTTGAAAATGATAATGTACAGCTAAGTGCTAAAGTCATACTCAGGAATAAACTGACCAGAGAGGCCAGTGGTATTCATTAAAGTCTATAAATATGAAGTGACACTACACCTCATTTACCTAACCTCCCCCAAATAAATGATTAACACTTACCATTTGCCAAACCTGCATGATATTATCTTCTGATACAGAACAAATCACCCAAGGTTCATTGGGATTCCAGGAGAAATCAGATATCTTGGCAGTGTGACCACCATGAATAAACTGCAAGAGGGAGAAAAACAAAGATATGAGGAACAGATAGAGGACAATAAATACAGACTATTTCAATACTACTCAGTGTGCGTAACATACCAACAATTCTGGTGGCCCATCTTCTGCATCTTCTGGGGATTGTTCCTCTCCAATTTTACTAACACAAGAAAATTTTTATAAGTTAAAACATTTATCCTGAGTAACTAATTTGGGAAAGTATAAATAAAGTTAACTCCACAAAAAGTAACTAACACAAGATTTACCTTAAATCCCAGACGTTCAGTCTGCGATCAGTACCACTGGAAGCCAAAATAGTCTCATTGTGAGGCGACCACTGAACCTATAGTAAGAATGAAGGAAACAGAAAAGCGTTTAGAAAATTCAGGGAGAGGGGCACCTAGGTGGCTCAGTCAGTAAGCGTTCGACTTCAGCTCAGGTTGTGATCTCACGGTTCATGAGTTCGAGCCCCACGTCGGGCTCTGTGCTGACAGCTAAGAGCCTGGAGCCTGCTTCCGATTCTGTGTCTCCTTCTCTCTCTGTTCCTCCCCCACTCACGTTCTGTCTCTCTCTCTCAAAAAACAAATAAACATTAAAAAAAAAAATTAAAAATTGAGGTGAAAATACCTAAATTATATTTAACAATTAAAACATTTTGTAAATAAAAGAAATCAATGTATTTTAGATGTTATAAAACTTGACAGCTAGATAATATTGTTTCTTATATGGAAATAATCTATCACTAAACCTAGGAAGTCAGCTTTTGTTCTTTCTCACTTTACATGTATGTAAAATTTTTTTTTTTTCAACATTTTTTATTTATTTTTGGGACAGAGAGAGACAGAGCATGAACGGGGGAGGGGCAGAGAGAGAGGGAGACACAGAATCGGAAACAGGCTCCAGGCTCCAAGCCATCAGCCCAGAGCCTGACGCGGGGCTCGAACTCACGGACCGCGAGATCATGACCCGGCTGAAGTCGGACGCTTAACCGACTGCGCCACCCAGGCGCCCCGACATGTATGTATTTTAAAGATTTTTAAACTTTAAAGTAGGCTCCACACCCAAAGTGGGGCTTGCACACACGACCCCCAGATCAAGAGTTGCATGCTCCACCAACTGAGCCAGCCAAGTGCTCATCTTATATTTTTGAGGATCTGATCTTATCTATTCTTACTAATTCTGGCTTCTGGCTGAATGTAATCCAATTCTGACCTTAGAACCAAAATGCAAAACACATACACACAATATCTATTTTCTCAAATACTTACTATGAATTCAGCACTATAAAACTGATAAAAAATGACTTACAATAATGACTTTATTAAAGTAAGCTACTACACACACAACAAAATCACATATTGTTACACTGTTTGATAAGAAAGTCCTAGGTTCACGGTACGGATAAGAGTGCATTAGTGACCAATCCTTAGGGAGGAATTTAGACATACTCCTGGCAAGAATACCATTACAGGCAAGGACAAAGAGACAGAGTAAAGACAAAATGTTCACTGGAGAGGCTGAGAGTAGAAAATAAGGTTAAGTGAGACTAAGTGCATGGGAAAATGGCTCACCTAGAGACTAGTTCAGAGGCCACTTTCACACAACCAAAATTAAATTTGACCACTTTTAGGTTCTTAACACCTGACCATCTTTTATTATGGTGACTCTAAATGGGCCTTTCCTTGCTACAGAATTGTAAGCTCTTTGACAGCAAAGACTAGAACATATTCCTCACAGTTTTCCAGCAATAAGCTTTGAACATAGTGCAACATTTCTTGACTGAGTCAGTTTTTCCAGATTAAGAAAGGAGCTTAAACTCATGAGGCAGGAAACATGGGAGCTAGCACTTTAGGCTTCAACTACAAAATCAACAGACATGGTAAGTTCTGGAAATAAGGTAAGAGACAAGCGTCAGAGACAAGAATAAAATCAGACCCTAATTTTCCTTTTTTTTTTTTTTTGGTTTAATTTTTTAAGTTTATTTATTTTGAGAGAGAGAAAGAGGGAGGGAGGGAAGGGCAGACAGGGAAGGAGATGGAGAATCCCAAACAGGCGTGCAGCCTGACGCGGGGCTTGAACTCACTAACTGGGAGATCATGATCTGAGCCAAAGTCGGACACCTAAACGACTGAGCCACCCAGGCGTCCCCAGGCACTAATTTTCTTAATACCTCAAGAATATAAGTGGCCAATGACCAGTTTGAGGAAGTATAGAAATAACAATCCCAATTCCTACAGAGATTAGCATAGACATGTAGAAGGTTTTTATTATTTATAGTAATGGGATAAGCCACAAGTGTGCCTACTCACACATCCAGGTTTTCCTTAAAGAAAAAAAAAAAAAAAGCATGTTAGTTTCTCTTACTTGGAATATTTCATCCTTATGTGATTCAAAGGAATGCAACTTAAGTTTCAGATTTCTCAGATCCCACAAAGCAACGGTCTACATACAAAAAGGAAAGCAAGAACAATAAATTTTTTTTTAATGAGAAGAAATTCCGTAACTAAAAGATCTCTATGCATTCAAAGGAAGCCAGAGAAATTCACCCTATGTTTTTTCTTAAAATAAAACAAACTGACCTTGTCAGCTGATCCTGTGGCAAGAATGAACTCACTGTAAGGATTGAAAGATAGGCAGTTCACTTCAGCAGTGTGAGCATCAACTGAGTGGCTTGGTTTGGAAGTATTGTTTGAACGAGTATCCCAGCTTTGATAAAAAAGAAGAAACAGGAAAAAAGCTTAAAATAGGTAACAATATAAAACTTAGATAACAAAGAAAAAATTAAAACACGATTCTACTCACATCATAAGTTTCTGATCATCAGCAACTGACCCAAACAGAGACTCATGGAGCAGATGCCAGGAAACGTCTTCTACTACTGCTGTATGCCCTGTAAAGATGGTCTTCGCATCCACAACTTTTCCTTCCTTTGGAACAGCACTGATGTCCCAGAGGCAGATGGTCTTAAATGTAAAATTAACTATTATATAAATGGAAGATTCTCACTTTCCCACACACCCCAGAAAAGAAACCAACTGATAACTAGCCCAGATTTGCTTCAAAATGGGAAGGATACGCACATGGTCATCTGAAGCACTAAGTAAGTGCCCACTGAGATTTGGGTTCCAAGAAAGCCCATAGCCTTCCTTCTGATGTCCACGGAGACGCAGGTCGGGGTTGCACTCACCAGAAGGGTCTGCAAAGTAACAGACATATCAAGACTATCCAGAGCTCACTTCCTCCTTGGGTCTACTAAACATAATGGAATTTTGATCAAGAGTTTGAAGGCTCTTCATATCTACAGCGATACAGACCCATTATGATCAAAGACAGAATGCTTAAGATTAAAATAAGCATCACTCTATTCTGTGTAAAAAAGCACTTTTTTCCCCACCTGGGTAAGAAGAATGAAGAATACCACACATACCAGTATAAATCACCAGTATAAATTATACAAAGAATAACAAGCAATTAAATTCCAATTGAGTGGAGCAATGTATTCCCACAGCGACTCATTATCTGTATTTGAACTAAAGAGGGCAGGTACCTGGTTTGGAAGGATGTTTGGTATAGTCAAAAACAAGAACATCGCTGGATGGAGTCTTTGTTGCAATGATGCAAGGGTTCTGGGGCATATAGCGTGCCCTGTTTACTTCTCCTTCATGGTTGATCTTGATCTCTATTTCAATTTTTCCACTAACTGAGCCAAAACCTCCAAATTCTGTAAATAAGAAATTGCAAATGAGGACAAAGCAAGAGATACCCTATGTCACTCAAATGATGACACAGGCCAAGTTTGCTTTTTATCAGCAAACTGATGTAAGAGAAGTAATCTAGACATTTGTCAGCAGTATAAAGTGTTTTCACACCTTTTATTGATTCTTATTGCAATACTACACAGTAGGGAACAGTTAATATCCTCAGAATTTTTACAAAGAAAAACAGAAATTTGGAGTACCTCCATTAATGTGTTCCTAGTGACATGACTTTGGCAGAACCTAATGTGAATCCCCATTTTTTGATTCCCAGTCTAGTATTCTTTCAGCCATAACTACACCAACTCTGGAGAGTTGTATAATTAATAAATATATATGCTATCTAAAAGTAGGAACACTATACCAATTCCACTTCAAAAGTAGGTTCTTGGGGTGCTTTGGTGGCTCAGTTTGTTAAGCATTCAACTTCAAGTCAGGTCATGATCTCACTCACTGCTGTCAGCGCAGAGCCTGCTTCAGATTGTCTCCCTCTCTCTGTCCCTCCCCTGCTGGAGTTCTCCCTCTCCCTCTCTCAAAAATAATAAACAAATCAAAAAGCAGATTCTCAAGCAATTAAAAAAAATTTTTAACATTTATTATTTTTGAGAGGCAAAAAGAGACAGTGTGCAAGCAGGGGAGGGGCAGAGAGAGACAGGGAGACAGAATCCGAAGGAGGCTCCAGGCTCTCAGCACACAGCCCGACATGGGGATCAAACCCACAAACTGTGAGATCATGACCTGTGCTGAAGTTAGACGCTTAACCGAATGAACCACCCAAACACCCGTCAATAATCAATTTTTAAATCTCACTTAAAATACCGAAAGTGAATAAACAGAACCTAAGTTACTATTTTAATGAATATTAGAGTACACAGTATGCCAGGTACTAAAGAGTTCTTCCTATACCATTTATTTGAAGACCTAGTTTGGAATGTCCTTTCTGAAATACCATCACACCATTATCTTTTCCCTATACCATTTCTTTTAGTCCAGGGACAAAACACAGAGCCCAAGAGGTAGTTTCGTTTTCCTAACCCCCACTTACATATGCCAACCATGATCCTTAGCTGAAATAAACCAGGCAAAGAATAGATAAAAACATTTCTTATTCACATTTGACTACTGTATGCACTTAGTTCTCCCAAGTGTCACCATAAAATGTATAACAATATAATTTGTGATTATGTAAATCTTGGCAAAGCAACATATAAACAAACAAAGGTAGTTAACTATCACTCAAAGAATTACAAAAGGCAGAATAAGATATCTAAGTAAGAGTCGGATGTTGGCCTAACTGCCACTTAGCTTAGTGATTTGGGGGAAGACCTTCAATTTCACTGAGCCTCAAATACTTTATTCATAAAGCAAAGCTGTGAAATTAACTCGTAAATGAAAATGCTGTCAAGAGTACTGTTACTAAGTGTTACACTTTTAAGGACAAAAAAAAATTTTTTTTAAGTTTATTTGGGAGGGTGGCAGGGAGAGGGAAAATCCCCAAAAGGCTCTGTGCTGTCAGTGTTGAGCCCAACATGGGGCTTGATCTCATGAACAGTGATCACGGCCTGAGCTGAAACCAAGAGTTAGACAGTTAACCAACTGAACCACCCAGGCACCCCAGGACCAAAATCTTTTTAAAAAGCAAGGATATAGATGGGTAATATGGCTGGCAGATTAGATAACTTTCAACTTCCAAGTTAACTTTTAGATGTTGAAATGCAAATGTTTCATACAGGCTAAAAATCTAAAAATAAAAGCTCAAAATAGACACTAAAAGAGAAAAAAAAACATGTTACATGAATTTTCCCCCAGAACTCTAGACCATGAGCATCTATGATGTAAAAAAAGAAGGCATGATAGGATGTGATTGCAAGGAACTTTCAGTCCAAACACACAGAGATAAAATGTAACTACAGATGACTATGACAAAAAAGCAGAACTACCAGAAAACAGATACCAATAACAAGGGAAGAACAACAGCTGGCACAGAGCCTGCAGAGCAAGGGTATTAACTACAGAATGTGGGGTATTTTGGTGTGGGATACATACTAAACAGAGGAACTCTAACTGTGGATAAAGTACAGTAATAAGTCAGCTTAGAGGATTCACAATTGAGTTTTTGTGAAGATGATGACTTATCAATTTAAAAAATAATTAGGGGTTCTCAAGTTAAAGCTGGTATATGAAAGACCAAAACTGAAATAGGAAAGATTGAGGTATCAATGTACAATAATTAAATGGCTATCAAAGTCCAGTTATATTTCTATTTTGTTTGCTTCTCTCCATATAAAATGGTATTAAAAAAACTTGAGCTATAATGTAGTATAAGTGCCTAGTTTGACAAATTTTTACAAATGTATACACTAGGAAAACCACCACCCAGATCAAAATACAGAAATTTCCAGCCTCCCAGAAGGTACTATCGTGTCCCTCCCAGCCAGTATTTTCCCCAACAAACTAGGTAACCGGCACTGACTTCTACCTCTAAGCCACTCTTTCAGCCCATAAAAACCTTTTCACTATAAAGAGTAAACTCTAATATCCGTTAACTATCTCATCATGATTTAATAATAGTTTATTATGTATAATTCAGACAAAAGACTAAAAGATATCTTAAAAAAAAAATTCCCCAAACAAGTTGCTAGAAATAAACTTGATATTGGACGATCTTGGTAACAGAGTCATTTAAACGTAAATTTTAGAGGCACCTGGGCGGCTCAGTCAGTTGTGACTTGATCTTACAGTTAGTAGGTTCAAGCCCCAAGCCCTAAACCCCACAATGGGCTTTGCGCTGACAGAGTGGTGTCTGCTTCAGATTGTGTCTCCTTCTCTTTGTCCTTCCTCTGCTTGCTTGTGTGCACTTGCTCTCTCTCAAAAATAAGTATTAATAAAAATTTTTTACATCTAATCTATTTTATAAGGGCTTAAAACGTGACTATAGCCAGGCTGAACCTAATATAAACACAAATTATTTTAACGTCAAAACAAGACTAAGTCAGTTTTTAGTTTTCACTTTGGAAGTTCAATGATCTTTTGAAGCTATCTGACACCAATTACCCAAAACCAAATGGGATCAAGTGGATGGTAACTCATTACAATAGTTCAATCTGAGAGTCCAGGACATTTCATCTGAGAGTGAGAGAGACTAGTAAGCTATCTACTTCACCACCACCCAAGAGACACTATGATACTATGTACTTCCATCATTGTTAAGACCATATGGAGAGAAGCCTATCCAGTGATCTGAAGATGGGGGGAGAGAGAGGGAAGGGAAGTAAAGAGAAGAGGGAGAAATGGGAGATAAGCTATGTAACCTTAGGGCAAGTTACGAAACATCTATGAGTATCAGTTTCCTTGTGAGGATTAAATAGGATGATTTATATAGTGGTACAAATATAATTACTGGTATTTTAAATTGTTTCTCCATAATTAAACATTAATTAAGGGGGATGAAGCAAAAATTGGCTTGATGCTGTTCAAAAAACTCAATTACCAGAAAAAGACTTGAGTATATATGTTAAAAAATGCCGCTTCTAAAACCAGTGAAGAAAACAATTTGCCAGCAAATGGTTTTTAAAAAATTGGTGGGGTGCCTGGGTAGCTCAGTTGGCTAATAAGTTTCCAACTCTTGATTTTGGCTCAGGTCTTGATCTCACAGTGGGATTGAGCCCCTCGTGGGGCTTCGAGCTGACAGTGCAGGGTCTGCTTGGGATTCTCTTTCTCCCTCTCTCTCTGTCCCTCCCCTGCTCAGGCATGGGCTCTCAAAATAAACAAACATTAAAAAAAAAAAAAACAAACATTTAAAAAATAAAGTAAGATAAAAAATTGCTAACCACTTAGAAAAATGCTTAGATTCCTACTCTGTACCCAATACCAAAACAAATACCAGGAAGATTATAGTTTTAATGGTTAAAACATAAGTACCAGAAAACAACAGCTAAATATTTTAAAATCTTGGAATGATGAAGGCATTTCAAAGAATGACACAATATCTGAAGGACATCAGAGAAAAGTTGGACAGGTAAATCCAATGCTGCCGAGGGCATGGAGAAACATACAAATACGATTGCTATTGGTGGGATTGAATGTTTTTTGGAGGGCAGTTTTGCTCTGATTGGCCTTCCACTTAGAAAATTTATCCTGTAATGGGGCGCCTGGGTGGCTCAGTTGGTTAAGCATCTGACTTCGGCTCAGGTCATGATCTCACTGTTTGTGAGTTAGAGCCCCATGTCGGGCTCTGTGCTGACAGCTCAGAGCCTGGAGCCTGCTTTGGATTCTGTGTCTCCCTCTTTCTCTGCTTCTGCCCCACTCATGCTGTCTCTCTCAAGAATGAATAAACATCGAAAAAAAAAAAAATTAAAAAAGAAAAACAAAACTTATTCTATAGTAAAACTATAAAGGACATATGGTACAAGTACTGTTTTTGAAGTCCGAAAATTGGAAACCACCTAAATGTCAAATAAGGGATAGTTAATTATGACACAGTATACAACCATCAAAAGGAAATTATGTCTAAACAAAACAAAACAAAACAAAAAAGGAGCTATGTCTTACACAAAAAGATGTTCATCAGGCCAGAAAAGCCTATTCTATGCTGTATCCCTAGTACCAAGGAAAAACCCTGGCATTCAGTATTTGCTTTGATTTTTAAAATAATTTATTACATTACCCATCAGAATATTGCTTTGTCACTAAACCAAAAATCCTATTTCAAAACAATTTATCTTCATTTTTTTAAAAGATTTTAATTAAATTTTTTCATGTTTATTTAGAGAGAGAGAGAGAGAGAGAACACACGCAAGTGAGGGAGGGGCAGAGAGAGAGGGAGATACAGAATTCAAAGCAGCCTCCAGGCTCTGAGCTGTCAGCACAGAGCCTGATGCAGGGCTTGAACTCCCGAACCGTGAGATCATGACCTGAGCTCCAGTCACACGCTTAACCGACTGAGCCACCCAGGCGCCCCACAATTTATCTTCATTTAATAAAAAGGAAATTAATGCTCAGAGAGGCTAAATGATTTATCCAAAACCACACAGCTAGTGAGAGGCATAACAGGATCTCAAGCCAAAATCTTCAGATTCTTAGGTTCAGTGCCCCCCCCCCCAACACTAATGCTTATCAAGAAAATAACTTCCCAATAATCATATCACATATACTTGGGTCAGTGACACAAAATCATGTTTGCAGATCATTACCTTAAGAACTTACTACTTTGCATTCTGTATCACCCTAAGGCAAATATGGAGTAATCCAAAGATTAACTGCACAGAACGATCCTGGCAAATAACTGGAGGGAGCTCAAAAGAACTTAGATAAAAAAATGGATTCTGCTAGTCAGGAGAAATCTAAGGAAAGAAACATTAAACATCCTTTTTTTTAAAAAGATCGCAAATCTCAATAAGAGTGTATCTTTTACCTCTTGGTACTAACTTGCGTTCAAGGGTAACAACAAAGGTAACTCACCCATTTCCACCTCTACTAAAAGGGAAAAAGTATTTAGTTAAACCCTTAGGTCATCTCCTAAAAATAGGATACAATTAAATGGCTCATTTCATTTTTATATACATATCAAGTGTCATGGTTGTCATTTCTACCACTTCAATCTGAGAAAGCGTAATTTAAGCCAGTGTTTCTTAGTCTTTTTCCTCCAAGAAACAAGATGTTTTATAAAACATCTTTTCTGACACTCTTGATGAAATTTTAATACCATAGATATCCTGTATATTTATGTACACCATGCACATCTGTGCTTTACACATTTAAAGAATTAAGATGGTTTTCACACATCCCACTCTCTGAGAACAAATTTTCATCCCCTTGGGGGCAATTATCTCCCAAGCTGAGAATGCATGCACAAAAACAGAAATGGTAGACTTTTGGGGCACCTGGCTGGCTCAGTCAATAGAGCATGCAACTCTTAATCTTGGGGTTTTGAGTGTGAGCCCCACGTTGGGTGTAGAGATTACTTAAATTAAAAAACAATAAAAAGGGGCACCAGGGTGGCTCAGTTGGTTAAGTGTCCGACTCTTGATTTTGGCTCAGGTCATGATCTCACGGTTCATGAGTTCGAGCCCTGCGTTGGGCTCTGTGCTGGCAGCATGGAGCCTGCTTGGCATGTTCTCCATATCACCTCCTCCCCAAATAAATAAACATAAGGAAAACGACAACAACAAAAACCTCCTTTGTAGAGAGAGGTTTATAGAAAAGGCACAGAACCATGTTATGTGTTAAGTAGCTCTTCTGAGACTTAATATCTGTACTGCAAACCCAGGCTTTCCAAAGCTCAAAATCTTATTACTAACTTGACAGGTTAATTTATCAAACTTAACATTCGTTTCATGATACTTCAAAAATATAAAAAATATAACCCACACATTATTCCTTCTTTTGTTTTTAAGAGTCCTACCTCCTTTCTCACTATCGTAGTGGGAAGCATCAAACTGAGCATCATCGTTAGGGAGCTGCACACTGGCTATCACAAGGTGGTTTTGTTCATCCGACGTGTGTGTTCCCAGGACAAGTCGATGAATGCTGAAGTCTTTCCCTTCTGGTCTGTTAACAGCAACATATGGTCACTATTCAAATTAGCAACACTGATAGAGACAATGAAGTAGTGATATACATATACATGCAAAAAGGCACTATTATAACCAGGTTTTGAGAGGACAAAGTCATTATGAGCCACATTTCTAACTTCTAAAAAAATTTTTTTAATGTTTATTTACTTTTGAGAGATAGCATGAGCAAAGGAGGGGCAGAGAGAGAGGAAGACACAGAATCCAAAGCAGGCTCCAGGCTCCAAGCTGTCAGCACAGAGCCCTACGCGGGGCTTGAACTCACGAATTGTGAGATCATGACCTGAGCTGAAGTCGGACACTTAACTGACTGAGCCACCCAGGCACCCCTACACATTTCTGACTTTTAATGTATCTTCCATAGAGAAGACTACATAGCACTTAATAGGACTACATAGCACTTAATTTTCTTAACTTGACAAAAAATTTATAATTACTTTGGGTAAAACATCTAAGAGAATAAAATGTGAATTAATTTCTCACCCTCCACAATGGGCTGGAGGTAAACAAAGTAATTGCTGCGTACACTAACACTTCAGGTTACTTCATTAATTTCATTAAAAGGTATAGGAAAGAAAATAATTATTAGATAAACTAATTGTTCAAATATTTACTAAGTGCCTAATCAGTGACACATTGTGCCAAAAACTACGAAGTACAAAAAATGATTAAGACATGATTCATGCCCTTAAAAAACCAGGGGCAATTAATCACATATGCAAATAATTAAAATACAAGTCAATAAATACGTGAAACGTACGTAAGAATATGAGAATTTAAAAATAAATAAATAGGGGCGCCCGGGAGGCTCAGTTGGTTAAGCAACTGACTTAGGCTCAGGTCATGATCTCACAGTTTGTTGAGTTCGAGCCCTGCGTCGGGCTCTGTGCTAATAGCTCAGAGCCTGGAGCCTGCTTCAGATTCTGTGTCTCCCTCTCTCTGCCCCTCCCCTACTCTCGCTCTGTGACTGTCTCCCAATAAATAAACGTTAAAAAAAATTTAAATAAATACATAAATAAATAAATAAGATTGCTTCTGGAATTAAAGAAGTATTCATGAAAGAGGTGATATTTGAGCAGATATCAAAATGAGATAAAACCTAGAAGAGACAAGGGTTTTGAAAGACAGTATTCCAAAGAAAGGGAACTGAGCAAAGGGCAGGTCTACAAAATGCCAGATACCATGTTAAACACTTACAAACCATGCATCAAAAGATGAAGATGAACTTGAGGTTTAGGAAAATTAGGCAACTTGCCTAAGATCACACAACTACTAGAGGGGCACCTGGCTGGCTCAGTTGGTAGAGCATATGGCTTTAGATCTTGGGGGTCCTGAGTTTAAACCTCACGTTGGGTGTAGAGATTACTTTAAAAATAAACAAAAGAACTCACACCTACTAGGACCAATATCCCAACTGACTTTGGACATGGCTAAATGGAAAGAGAAGGCTAGAAAGCAGATTCTAGGGTACTGAGTGCCACCTTAAGGAATTCAAGACTCTATACTATAGAGGGAACAAAGGACCATGGAAAATTTCTAAGGACACAGCACCATTTGAATTATCACAGGAGGATTAATCTGACAGTGTAAAGTAGAGGTTCTTCAAGTGTGGTATCAGGACCACCAGCATCAGCATCTAGGAACTTCATCCAGAAAGGCAAATTAAGTTCTCAGATCCACTCCAGACCTACTAAATCAGAAACCTGGAATGCAGGGCACCACAATCTATTTTACAATCCCTCCAGCTGATTACAATGCATGTTAAAGTTTGAGAACCTTTGGTCTAGATAAGAGATATTATACAAATATAATTCATTGAGGCTTATAAATGAACCATCAAGTGGAGAAAGAGAAAAACCTAGGAAATGTCAAACCAAAGTCAAGTATGATAAAGAGAAATAGGAACAATAGCAGAAAGCCGATTGGGACCTCTATGGAAAGAATATATTCAGTTTGAAAAATGTCATGTTGGGGAACCCAGTAAGATAGTTCAGAGAAGACACCAGTAGGCTGCTGAAAATTCAGGAAGAACTCAGAAATTGGGTCTAGAGATAACCAATAGAAATTCCTCTGCACAGAGGCAATAGGCATCTATATGCTACATAGAAAAAGTAGAGGAAAGAAAAGAGAATTGTCAACACAAAACTGGGAATGTCTACATTTAGACGGCTAAACAAAGAACCACAGGAAGTGGGGGAAAAAGATACTACAGAACTACAATAGTATTTTTTTTTAAAAAGATGAATAAACACCATCCCCACAAGAAAAAAAAGAAAACAAGAAGAAGACCAACAGACACAAAATATTAAACACTAAGCCAATAGGTATGCTTGCTTCTAAGTAATCCTTGTCTTAAAAAAATTAGCTTTGGGGCGCCTGGGTGGCTCAGTCGGTTAAGCGGTCGACTTCAGCTCAGGTCATGATCTCGCGGTCCGTGAGTTTGAGCCCCGCATTGGGCTCTGTGCTGACAGCTCAGAGCCTGGAGCCTGCTTCAGATTCTGTGTCTCCCTCTCTCTGACCCTCCCTTGTTCATGTTCTGTCTCTCCTTGTCTCAAAAATAAATAAACGTTAAAAAAAAAAAAAATTAAAAAAAAATTAGCTTTGGGGCTCCTGGGTGGCTCAGTCAGTTAAGTTTACGACTTCAGCTCAGGTCATCATCTCATGGTTTGGGAGTTTGAGCCCTTGCATCGGGCTCTGCACTGACCGGGCACAACTCTCTATCCCCCCTCCCCCACTCAAAATAAATAAACTTTAGTCTAATACATTGCTTTCTAAATTGAGCTACTAACTACATTATATAGGAAGGTTTTTAAAAATATGGTTCCAGAATGATTTAGTAGGTATGCAGTGGCCAGTATTTGGGATCCACTGTTCCAATATGATGCATGCAGCTCATGATTGTGGAATCACCATTCAACTATTTTTCATCAATTACTCTGCCACCAGCTCCTAAATGGTTTGAACTACCATTGAGAACTCCTGACAGAAATGGCTCCACTTAACCTGAACTCAAGTAATTCTGATGATCAGTTAAACATGGGAATTCCTGGTCATGACAAAGCTTCTGACTCTAAATTTCTAGGTATTTTTTTAGAAGTTTGTTAAACATCATTAGGACAGATCTCATTTTTAATGCCATTGTGAAGATAGCAGCCTTGTTCTTAAGTCATTAGTAAAATTTGTATCAAATTTTATTACTTGTTGAGCTGAAACATGGCCTAATTAACCATATTCTGCAAATATCTTGAATTCTAAAGACATGAATTTTGAAGAAATGGAGTTATTTAATACACAATGTAATTTTTAAATGCTATTCTGAATAGTGAAACAGTTTTATAATAGAAAACCCATTATTCCAACAGGCACACTGGTTTTTATAAAACCTTGTATTATTTAAATTCACCTTCATCTTTGCATTGTTATTTCCTCCTGGGAGACTTTCGGGATACCCTAAATTGAGGTGATTTTTTCCTTCCTCTGATAATTTTATCTGTGCCACTCTCATGATAATTATTTTTCACTGTAATATAGTAGCCCCCCCCCCCCTTCAGTTTGGTCAACTACAGTCCCATCCGGAAGCAGATGATCTTCCTTCTGACTTAACATCAGGTCAGTAGTAGCCTAATACTTCATCACAAGGCCCATGTCATTCACCTCACTTTATTTCATCACACGTGCATTTTATCTTCTCAACATCACAAGAAGAAGGGTGAGTACAGTGAGAAATTTTGACAGCAAGAGACCAGCTTTTATTATGGTACATTATTCACTCAGCTTTTGTTATGGTATATTATAATCATCCTGCTTTATCATTAGTCTCTTATTGTGCCTGCATTGTTTAAACTTTGTCAGTTATGCATGTATAGGAGAAAACATTAACACATAGAGTTCAGAACTATCCATGGCTTCAGGCATCCACTGGGGATCTTGGGCCATATTCCCTACAAATAAGGTTTGGGGGAGGGGAAATCTACCACACCATATACACAAGGAGTTGAGGTAGGGAAGGTGACTTATCTCAATTTGCACACCCTGATATGCGGCACCTACCAGACCCTCAATAAATGTAAGCTAAATGAAATATTATTTTATCCTCTTAGAGGTAAGCTTCGCACGTGTAAGACACACAAGTGATTAATCTTTCACTATGTATAATTCCCTTATATAAAAACCATCCCATCCTCAGGTGTTAGTTCTAAATATCCTAAGTATCTCCGTAAAACTGCTCTTAGCACATGTATCTATAATTATTAGTCTACACCAGCCTCTTCAACTAGACATGTGCTCCTTGAAGGCAGGTACCACGTCATACACATCTTTGCATTAACCAGCTACTACCTATACATTCAAACGTTTTCCTGAAAGTACTAGAATGACCCATCATGGCATTTTTGGAAAGCTGACACGTTTTATATTATTTGGCCAACTATAGTTCTAACAGGCTATTCATTTCATATCAGGAAAAGAAAACAAATTTTCCCTTATCAGCTAAGTTGCAAAATTATTTTTACATTTTATTTATTTTTTGGCCTAGAAAAAAACGTCACCAATAGGCTTTGATCACGTGCCCTCTCCAAGAGACTGGCGGAAAATAGGGAAAATCATTGTGAGAAATCTCCACTGAGGAGGACACAACAAAATAACGTTCAGAAGATTCACGTCACCTGGTTACATCTGGAAGCCACTGTGCAGTTAGGCTAGGCCACTCCAGAGCATGGGTCATCACCAAATCGTAAAGAAAAGGGGTGTTCTTTTTCCATATTTTGTACTCTTCGTTGATCACACGTTCTTCTACTGCGTCATCAAAGGCTGCTAAAAAGTTAAAAACAAATTAAGTTAGCAAACACAAATGGAAACGTTGGAAACACTTCCAAAGCTACCGGCACTGCTCGATTCTGAAATGGAGATTTGCCTCAATCTCCCCCAGGCGGAGGTACCGACCCCCCTCCCTACCGTCGCGGGCCCGCAACCACTCTCGGGCCAGTCACTCCGTTAGGCGTTAGGGCGACGGCGTCGAGCTCGGGAGCACGCTCCGGTACGCGCTAGGTCCACGGAGCCGGCGAGGAGGCCCGAGCACCGGCCTCTGGGATAGGGAACGGCGTAGGCACTCCCGGGAGAAGCGGGCCGACCGACAGGGAGCGCGGGGAGGGACCAAACAGCCTCCGCCGCCCCCCCCCCCCCCGCCACTCCGGCAGCTCCACGCCGCGGCGACAGGCCTCCGCGCCGCTGGAACAGGCGCGCCGTTAGCCCGACCCGCGGGGCGATTTCTCCTCACGCCTTCGATGGTGGAGACAACACTCAAGAGTCGGGCTTGCCTTCACTGCTAGGCCCTGTCGAGGCCGCGGCGCCAGCCCGGCACCCCCGCCCTCCTGGGGCAGCCCCAGCACCCTCACCTTCCTTGTCGGCCATGGCGGGCAGGCAAGCCGGGGGGATCCCGGGGTCTAGCGTTGCGGGAGGGGCGGGGAGGCTACGGGCGCTCGCTCGGCGCGCGCGGCCTCTATTGTTTCCTGCTGCCCCTGCGTGAGGGCCGACTCGCGCACCTTCGCGCCAACACTGGCCAATCCGAGCGCAGCGAACCGCGGGGTGGGCGGGGAAGCCGCG
The DNA here is from genome assembly GCF_023721935.1 of Panthera uncia. Lineage (NCBI taxonomy): Eukaryota > Metazoa > Chordata > Mammalia > Carnivora > Felidae > Panthera > Panthera uncia. The sequence goes on from NW_026057585.1 coordinate 80,425,809, forward strand.
TTCGCAGCCTATCCAGATGCATAAAATCGCTTTCTGCGGGGCCCAGGCGCGCGCCCCTCCCCTGCCCCCACTCGGCCGGGAGCCGACTTCCTTCGATTGCGCGCGCGCGGAGCTGGTGGGAGGGCGCCCGCCGGGTCACGTGAGATGTTTAGTCCGCACTCTACAGGGGGCAGCCATTTTCTTAAAGGCTGTTCCGCTCGCGACAATTTCAGAGCACTGACATGAAAAATCTGGGATGCTTTCGGGTCTAGTTTTCAACTCTGGGAATGAGGCAGAAAGAAAACACGTCTACCACTCAGGCATAGGAGTGTCTAGCTCAAGTGTCTTACTACTTCCAGGTCCCCCAATTTACTTGTTTCTTGGGTTCTTAGAAGTGATGAAGCAAACGCAGAAAATAGGGCCTAAGCCTGTTAAAGACGTGCTTCCACCGGCGGGTCCTAGGCCAGGAGTCTTAGGGTATAAGTACATCTGGGAGAATGGAGTCCCGGTCCTTTAAGGGTGTGTGCCAAGGGGCGGAGTCTAGAGCGGAAGTTGTAAATCAGGGCTGAAGTCCGGCTAATGAAGGGCGGAAGTGGAGTGTCCAGGGTTGTAATTATGGCGCAGGAAGAGGAAGATATTCGAGATTACAATTTGACTGAAGAGCAGAAGGCAATCAAGGCCAAGTATCCTCCAGTCATTCGGAAGTACGAGTGTGAGTAGGTGGCTCAGTTTTCTCATGCCCTCTTTCCCTGCCCAGGTCTTCTGGCCTCTCCTGCTTTACCCCATTAGGTGCTTCAGGCGTGATCCCATTTCGCCCTGTATTGTAGGTACGAGTCCGGGGGATGCTGGAGGATAAACTCACCTGGTCTGAGAGTCGGGAACTGGGCTGCTGCGTCTACAGTCTTTTGAACTCTTTCTACATATACCTAGTCACATTTATCTTGTGGGAATTTTATCAGTGTATTCTAAAGATAACCATATTTCTAAGCGTTTGCGGGGTTGTCTCCCCTACGTATCTCCCAACAGTGGGATGGTTAGAGCAGTGAATATACTTGTGCATCCTTTGTTTTGCACGTGTGCAAGTGTATCTGTAAATTTCCGAAGTTACGTTGCTTTGTCAAAGGATATGTGCATTTTTAAAATTTTTATTTATTTATTTTGGAGGGAGGCAGAGAATCCCAGGCAGGCTCTGCCCTATCAGCCTCATGTTGGGGCTCAGTCCCATGAACCGCGAGATCATGACCTGCGCCAAAATCAGGAGTCCCACGCTCAATAGACTGAGCCACCCAGGTACCCCAAGATATGTGCATTTTTAACTTTAACAGTTTTTGCTAAATTGATCTCCAGTGATGTTGTAACAGTTTATACTCTTGTCATTATGTGAGCGTGCTTTAGTCCTCACACTTCTGCCCATTTACTGCATTACCATACTTTGTCTTTTCCAATTTAAATATTTTGTGATATTAGTTGCATTTTGATTTTTTTTAACATTTATTTATTTTTTGAGAGACAGAATATGAGCGGTACAGGGGCAGAGAGACAGGCAGACACAGAATCCGAAGCAGGCTTCAGGCTCTGAGCTGTCAGCACAGAGCCAGACATGGGGCTCATATTCAGGAACACAAGATCATGACCTGAGCTGAAGTCGGATGCTCAACCAACTGAACCACCCAGGCGCCCCAGCATTTTTCTTATTATAAGTGAAGTTGAACATACTTAAGTATGTTTGGAGCTATTTGTATGTCCTCTTCTGGGATGTGTATATTCATATTTTGAACCCATTTTTCTATTCGATTGTTGGTCTTATTTTACTCTGCAGAAATTTATTTTTATGTAGTGAAATTTATTAACCCTTTTTATGACTTCGGGGTAGTCATACTTAGGAAGGCTTTGTCCACTCTAAGATTGTAAAACAATTCTGTGTTTTCTTGTACATTTGGAAATGAAAACTTTTTTTTTTTTTTAATTTAAGTAAGCTCTGTGCCCAGTGTGGGGCTTGAACTCACCACCCTGAGTTCAAGAGTGGCATGCTCTACCAACTGAGCCAGCCAGGCGCCCCTGGAAATGCAAACTTACATTGAAGTATAATATACAGAAGACTGCACATACCATAAGTGAATGTTCACACACTGAATACACCTGTATACCTAATAACCATGTGGATAAACAATATTACAGCATCCTGTCTTATGCCCCTTTCCAATCACCACCGCCCTCCTCACTGCTCCCATTATCCTGACTTTTTTTTAAAGATTTTATTTTTAAGAAATCTCTACACACAACATAGGACTCGAATTCACAACCCTGAGATCTCAAGAGTTGCCCATGCCACCAATTGAGCCAGCCAGGTGCCCCCCATTTAACCTAACTTTTTTAACATCATAGATTAGCTTTGCCTGTTTGTTTTGGTTTTTTATGTTTATTTATTTTGAGAGAGAGATAGAGAGAGAGAATCCCAAGTAGGCTCTACACTGGGGCTCAAACTCACAGCGAGATCATGCTGAGGCAAAATCAAGAGTCAGACGCTTAACCGACTAAGCCGCCGAGGTGCCCCTATTCTATCTTTTAATATGTTGTAGGACACTCTCCCCTCACTACTGGCCCCTTTCCTGCCATTCTTGCTTTTTTTTTTTTTTTTTTTCTATATGTAGATAAACATCAGCTATGTGTAAATATATACAAAACTAGTATGATGACTTCCATCTGCACATCACCCAGCTTCAGCAATGATCAGTTAATGGTTTACCTTTTTTTATCTGTACCCTTATACCTCTGTAGGGGAGGAAAAAAATCTTTCTCCTATACCCATCATAGGTACATTGGCTGGGGCCCTACAAATCAGAAAAAACAAACTTATAAACACATGTGTTGCACATTCAACTGGAAGTATTTTTTTTTTAAGTTTATTTGTTTTGAGGGGTGCTTGCATGGTTCAGTCGGTTGAGCGTCTGACTCGTGGTTTCGACTCAGGTCATGGTCTCACGGTTCATGGGTTTGACCCTGTATCAGGCTCTGCGCTGGCAGTGCAGAGCCTGCTTCGGATTCTCTCTCTCTGCCCCCTTCGCTCTCTGTCTCTCTCAAAATAAATAAACTTAAAAAACATTTTTAAAATTATTTTGAGAGAGTGTGTGAGTGAGTGGAGGAAGGGCAGGGAGAGAGAAAGAATCCCAAGCAGGCTCTGCACGGTCAGCCCAGCCCAAAGTAGGGCTCAAACTCCCAAACAGCTGAAGTCAAGAGTCGGATGCTTAACCGACTGAATCACCCAGGTGCCCCTCACATAGGAGTATTCAGTGATGAGTAACTCAAAGGGCTGGTTAGAACTTGAGCTTATATAGCATCTTAACAGGAGCAGTAATTTTGTAGAGAAATGACAAGACAAAGGAAAAGCATTTTGTACTTCTGGGGCGGCCAATTGTGGGATGATAAATATATAGAAAACTAATGGAAGGTGAGGGCTAGTTAGGAAACTTTATTATGTAGATTCCTCTGGTGCTGACTGGGTGGATAAGGGTCTAGAGTTTTCTTTAATGATTGATTTCTGTCCTTGCTGATAGGCAAAGCGGAGCACCTTTATACATTTATGTTTTAGACATATAGTGGGAGGGCAGAGAGTTTTTCTTGTATCTTCTCTCATTTGTCTTCAACTCAAAATAATCTTTATACCTGAGTGGCATATTTCTGGCTACCTTTCACCTCCTTTTCATTTATTTTAAAGTAAACTGCAGATAGGGGCACCTGGCTGGCTCAGTAGGTAGAGCATGTGACTCTTGGTCTTGGTGTTGTGAGTTCTAGCCCCACAATGGATGTAGAGATTACTTAAATAAATAAAAACTTTAAAATAAACCACAGATAAAAAATACTATTGGTATTTTCTCAATCATATTAATTATAAATTTAGGGAGAATTAAAACTTTAATATTTATATTAGGAGTTTTTTTTTGAGGAATGTATGCCTTTCCATTTTTCAAATCTTGTGTATCCTGAGAAGGTTATTTTTAGGTATTTCATCTTTTTTGTTTCTTTTCCTTTTTAAAAAAATATTTATTTATTATGAGAGAGAGAGAGCGAGTGAGTGTGGGTGGGGCAGGGGAAGGAGAGAGAGAATCCCAAGGAGGCTCCATGCTGTCAGTGCAGAGCCTGACATGGGGCTCTATCCCACAAACCAGGAGATCATGACTTGAGCCAAAGTCAAGAGTTGGATGCTTAACTGAATGAGCCACCCAGGCGCCCATCTGTTGTTTTGTTTTTGTTATTGTTTTTTTTACAGTAATGTCTTTGCCATTGTGGGACTCAAACTCATGACCCTGAGATGAGGAGTCACGTGCTCTACTCACTGAGTCAGCCAGGCCCCCACACCTTTTTTGTTTCTGATGTAAATGATCTTTTCTGCCCTGATATCATCTCTTGTCTATCTTGTTATTGACTATAATTGTGAAAGCTGCTGAGTTGTATAATTAATTTTTTACCCTGCCTCCTTATAGTATTCCCTTACAGTTAGTATAATTTTCAGTTGATACCCAAGAGTATCCAAATTTTTTTCATTGTACACTTTGAATTTTGTGTGTTCAACTGTGTTATAATAATATATGCATTATAAAACTGTTTTCTTTCCTCTAATACCACTTCTGACATCAAGTGTGTGGTTTCTCCACATCAAGCAGTTTTCCAGTTCTCTGACGCCAACTTGGGTATCAGTCAATTCAATTCTGTTCTGATCCTAACTCCCTGGAATTAACACAGACCCCACAGTTTAAGGGCTGAATTGCACAAGACTGCTTCCACTTCATATGGCAGCCCCAAATGGGGTACCCAAGCTACCCACACTTCTGCCTAACCAGTTGCAAATTCTGCTGTTCCCATGCATTCTCCTCCCACTCCTCCTTGGGCTCAAGTTCAATAATTTGCTAGAACAATTCACAGAACTCAGGTAACCATGCTTTACTTAGGTTTACCAGTTTATTATAGGGGATCCAACTGAGGAACAACCAGACGGATGCCATGCATAGAGCAAGGTATGGGGAGAGGGTCTGGAGCTTCCATGCCCCCTCTGGGCTTGTCGTCCTCCTAGCACATGGATGAGCTCACCAATGGGATGTTCTCCAAATCTCTTTAAGAGTCTATAACTCAGTCTCCTGCTCCACCCTCCACAGGCCAGGCACTCACACCTGGTGGTGAGGGGGTGGGGCTGGAAGTTCCCACTCTTTAATCATGATCTTCCTGGTGACTGCCCCATTCTAAGGCTATCTAGAGACCCTACCCTGAGTCACCACCATAGCATAGATTCAGGTGTGGACAGAAGGTAATAATTAATGAATAACAAACACTCTTATCACTCAGGAGAATCCAAGGGTTTTAGGAGCTTTGCCAGAAACCAGGGACAAAGACCAAATATATATTTTTATTACACCACAGAAACATTCAGTAAATATAGCAATTAAGAATGAGAGAAAAGGGGCTCCTAGGTGGCTCAGTTGGTTAAGCGTCCGACTCTTGATTTTGGTTCAGATCATGATCTCCCCATTTGTGGGATGGAGCGCTGTGTTGGGCTCTGTGCTGGGAGCCTGCTTAGGATTCTCTTTCTCTCTCTCTCTGCCCCTCCCCCTGCACACGTCCTCTCTCTCTCTCTCTCTCTCTCTCAAAATAAGCATTAAAAAGGATGAGAGAAGAAAAATAGTTTAACTTTTTAATTTGTTGTACAGAAAAAACTTTTTGCCCAAAAATCCTGTTAATATTTTTATAATATGTTTCATGATTGTATCTATGGAGAGGATCATATATGAATTACATTAATCTATTTCCTAATAACTGAATCCGTGCATTCCAGGAATAAATCCCACTTGGTCATACTGGATTCTACTTGGCAACATTTTGTACAGTCTTTGAATTGATGTCATGTGAGATTAGTCTGTATTTTCTCCCAGCTTCATTTCTTTCCATAGACCACCCCCAAATCTCTCCCCAAGCTTTTCCTGTAGCCCTGTTTTTTCCTTTAAGACTGTGTAGACAACAGTGTAGTTGTCATCTTATTGATTCATTCAGCAATATGATTGAACACCTGTTGTGTATCATGCATTGAACAAAAATTGGAAATAAGAGAATGAGCAAACATGTACAGAGCACCCCTTAGTCTTTTGGCACTTACAATGTTAAGTCTTGTTTCCTTTGGGAATTCAGTCCAAGTTAAGTTGATTTCCTAGTCTCTCCTATGTTTCAGTTCTCAAAGTGTGACCCTTGGACCCCTGGGGTTCCCCAGACCCTTTCAGAGGATCTGTGATGACTAAAACTACTTTTGCAATAATACTGAGATACTTGCTCTTTCACTGTGTTGGTATTTGTGCTGATGGTGCAAAAGCATTGGTAGGTACACCTGCTGTCCCCTTAGCACAAATTGAGGCAACACCAAACTGTACTGGTAATCACTTTATTCCTTAACCACTATGTACCTAAGTTAAAAGAAAAAATCATTTTCACTTAGAGATGTCCTTGATGAATCAGTAAGGACTGTCAGTTTAATTAAATCTTGACCAGTGAGTACATGCCTTTTTAATGTTCTGTGAAACAAAATGGGAAATGTGCATACAGTGTTTCTGTTGCTTGTCAAGGTATTGATGATTACCTTGAGGAAAAGAACTTGTGTAATTGAGTTGTGAGCTGGTTTTTTGTTTTGGTTTTGTTTTTCATGGAAGACCCCCCCCCCCTTTGTTTTCCTCCAAAGAATGACTGAAAGATGTAGTGGTGTTATTCAGTTAGGGGTATTTGGCAGATAATTTCTTTAAAACACTTCAAGGAAAAGAACACAATATTTGTTGGCAATGATAAAATTCAAGTATTTGAGTGAAATTCGAATTTTGGAAAACTTGTGTCTGTCATCATGAGCTTGACAGTTTCCTAGTACTAAAAGATCTTTCTGATGAGATTGGTGGTGATATTAACAAATATACGTATATATGTAATTTCACTTCATATAATTAAATGTGTCGACATTACCTGTATAAATCAATGAACTAATATTTTTTCAAAAGACCAGTGCTTTGGTGTTATACCATCAGGCACAGATAAGATCCGTTCTAGGCACAAGATAGAGTTAATGGATTTTAATGTTACAGAGTATGAAAATTCATTATAACAGCTTCAAATTCCACATTGCATGTTTCTAGTTTCGGTATAGCATCATGGAAGATTATATATAGTTTTGTGAAAAGCTATTAAGATACTCCTCCCTTTTTCTCCTACATATATGTGAGGTTGATTTTATGTACATATTTCAACTAAATCAATATGTTGCAACACATTGAAAGACATTCAAAATACTTACCTAAATGGTGCCACTCTTCTCACTAAAGTTTTGGGGAAATATGGTTATTTTTTATAAAGGTATGCAATTTATGTTTAGTGAAATGGCTTTGTTTTTTATTAATTATTACTATTTTCTAAAGATTTTATTTTTAAGTAATCTCTATACCCAATGTTGGGCTAGAACTCAATCCTGAGATCAAGGGTCACATGTTCTACTGACTGAGCCAGCCATGTGCCCCAATTTTGTTATTTTTAAATGAATTAATAAGTATTTAAATGTTTTTTCGTTAAAATTTCTAGTATGGTTAACATGGACAGATACAACACATATAAATCAAACCTTTTTGGGATCTTCAATAATATTTGAGTAAAGGGTTCCTAAGACCAAAAATTTGAGAACTGCTGGCCTATAGTAATCTGTCATTGTTCTTTCAAATTGTTTTTTAAAATGGAGATATAATTTACGTATGGTAGAAGTGCTCAGATCTTAAGTGTAGAGTCTGATAAGTTTTGATAAACATATACACCCATTTATCATTGGAGTGTATTATACATTGGATTGTAGAACATTTCCATCACCCTAGAAAGTTCCCTTTTGCTTTTTTTCCTATAAGCCTCCCCCCCCCCCCCTCCCCCCCACCATGTCCTTACTTTGAGGCAGTTTGGATTTCTATTACCAGAGCATAATTTTGCCTATTTTAAAGTTTCACACAGTATAGATTCTTTTATGCCTGGCTTCTTCACTTAGTATCAAAGATAAACACAGCCGGACGTTAAAGTGGTGAATGACTTTTTTTCAGTAATTATAGTAAAAGAAAGAACTGAACTCCATTCCAAATTTTGCAGAGGTGATGGGGCCTTTTAAAGGGAGAATGGAGAAGAGGGGAGAGCAGGGGCCTCATAGATTCAGAGAAGTGAAAAATTACAAACAGTTAGTCTGCATAAATTCGATTAGGCCTGCAGGATTTGGTAGCAGGCAGTTACGGAAGTTAGGATTCGATCCTCCCACTGAGACCAGGAGTCCTTTATGCTGATTACATTTCAAAGGAGTGGCTCTGGAGTCCTTGAGAAGGACCCTGCTGAGTTGTAAGAGATAAATATTCACAGTTGTAAGCCCTTTATAGTAAATGCTTTAAGAAAGGGAGGTTAAGGGCCTATTGTTAGGTTTTGGTTGGAATGAACAATAAATTCTCCTGTCTGTGTAGCGCTTTCCCTGGCAGGTAATCTAATGCTTTGGGGCCAGGGTGATCCTCGGAACTAGGCTTATGCTGCTAGAAGTCCAGCTGTGCTAAAGTTTGATCACTCTTGTCACAGAGGAGTTTGGATAGAGGTGTTACATGCTGAGAGTTCTGCAGTTTTCACTTAATGTTTTTGAGATTCATGTTAATGCATGAGTCAGTAGATCACACCATTTAAAAAAAAATGTTCATTTATTAATTTTTGAGAGAGAGAGAGTGCAAGCGGAGGGGGGAGGGAGGACAGAGAGAGAGGAAGGGAGAGAATCCTAAAAAGGCTTCTTGCCGTGAGCGCAGGGCCTGTCGCGGAGCTCAGACCCATGAACCATGAGATCATGGCCTGACCCAAAACCAAGAGTTGGATTCTTAAGGAACTGAGCCATCCAGGTGCCCCAGTAAGTCACACCATTTTATCGCTGAGTAGTATTGCATTGCATCTTTATCTGTTCCCTTATCGGTGAACTTTCGGTTTTTCATTTTGGGGAATCCACTGCTGTGAGCATTCTGGACACATGCTTTCATTACTCTAAGGTTAATACCTGTCATTTTCTTTTAACTTCTTTATCATCTCTGCTGGTCATCTCTGGTGCCTAAAACATATTAAGTCCACAGGAATATTTTTGAGTGACTTGGAGAAGAATTTGAGCCTTGAGTGTCACCAGAAAACTATGTGTTATGGTACAAAATCTACTACACTGGCACTCAGGACATCTCAATTCTAGGCCCAACTTTGCCTCTAAACAACAGTAGTCTTTAACAAGTCCCACGATCTCTTTGGATTTCAGGTTTCTTCTTCTTTTTAAAAAAATTTTTTAAAGTAATCTCTACACCCAACATGGTCTCAAACTCACAACCCAAGGTCAAGAAGTCACGCGCTCTACAGATTGAGCCAGCCAGGTGCCCCAGTTTTCTTCCTGTCCGTGAGGGAATTATATTAAATGAGCTGCAAGGCTTCCTTCTAGCCTGAATATTCAATGATCTAAGTAGGAAGAACTGACAGAAGTCATGCTACCAGTGAAGAGTAGACTGAAATGTTGGGATAAACAGATCCAGTGGGAGTTTGCTGTAGTAGCAGGTGTTGCTTTCAGGTGTTTCTGTGGGGATAATCAGGAAGAAGCTCATAAACATCGTGTTGAGTTTACTTTTTTAAAATTTTTTAATGTTTGTTTACTTTTGAGAGAGAGAGAGAAAGCACGAATGTAGGGGCACAGAGAGGGAGACAGAGGATCTGAAGTGGGCTCTATGCTGACAGCAGAGAGTCCGACACGGGGCTCCCAACTCAGTGAACCGTGAGATCATGACCTGAGCTGAAGTCGGACACTTAACCGACTGAGCCACCCGGGCGCCCCTACTTTTTTTTTTTTTCAGTAATTTATTTATTTTTGAAAGAGAGAGCAAGAAGAGGAGGGGCAGAGAGAGAGGGAGACAGGATCTGAAGCGTGCCTGTGCTGACAGCAGTGAGCCTGAGGGGGGCTCGAACTCTTGAACCCCGTGAGATCATGACCTGAAACAGAGTTGGATGCTCAACTGACTGAGCCATCCAGGCACCACAGAAGGATAATATTCTTAATAATGAACTAGAGTTTCTTGTGACTTGCAAGTCAAGTTCAATGACATATGTGTTTTCCCCTCTCTCCCTCAGATTTGGATCATACGGCAGATGTCCAGTGAGTATACCTGCAATTTATGTCTTTGAAATCATGTTCTTAAATAGGAAGTCCGATGTTTTAATCTCGATGTCCCTAATTTTATTTTATTATTTATCTATTTATTTTTTAAAGTGTATTTATTTTGTGAGGGAGGGAGAGAGAATGTGCACACAGATGCACACACAACCCAGGGAGGGACAGACAGCGAGGGAGAGGGAGAATCCTCTCTGTCAGCACAGAGCCTGACGTGGGGCTCAGACCCACAAACTGTGAGATCATGACCTGAGCTGAGATCAAGAGTTGGACACTTAACCAACTGAACCACCTAGATGCCCCTTGATGTCCCTAATTTTAATTTTCTCTTCCTATTTTTGTTCCTTTACAACATGAAAATGATGGTTTAAAAGAACCCAGTTTCTGTGCCATTAAATTGATTGCTGACTTTGGTTTTGTATTTACCATGCTAATTTTATTTTGACTTTGCTGTCAAGTTTTCTCTCTTGCTCTCTTGAATTTTATTACACAGGGCATAAATGTATTTCTTTAGGTTACATGCGTGGGGAGATACTCTGGAGGAAGCATTTGAGCAATGTGCAATGGCCATGTTTGGTTACATGACAGATACTGGGACTGTGGAGCCCCTCCAAACACTAGAAGTAGAAACCCAAGGTAACCAATTTGTTTTCAGGGAAGAAATTGTTATGCAGATGTGCAGTGTTGTACATGATTTCAGTATATTTTCACAATAAGAACAACTAAATTAATTATGAGCTTGTTCTTCCTCTTTTCGGCTAGCCTAAGAAATTCATTACACTTTTAAATTCAAACAAGTTTTTAGAGAGGAGAATCATTAAACATCATACTGTCACGGTTCTTCTTGATCCTGTGTAGGAGATGACTTAGAGTCTCTTCTGTTTCACTTTTTGGATGAGTGGCTTTATAAGTTCAGTGCTGACGAATTCTTCATACCCCGGGTAAGCAACGGTTTTTCTTTTTTACTGAGCAAACGGGTTCTAGTTCAGATTTTAAGAGAACAAATGATTGAGAATAGAATGTGTGATGCAAAACCAAGCCATACAGATCCTAAGATGATACTGATTTGTAGAAAACAGGGACTCCTTGGTTAATCTGCCTTTGCCTATGTATATGCATCTTGTAATATTTAGATCTCTTACCATATACTTGTCACTAATCAGGATTGTGTGATAAGAATGCACCTGCTGTCTTCACCCACACTTTTTATGTCTCCCTAGTTTGAGCTATATTTATGTCCATCCATATGTTCCTTTGTCCCTTGTGAAATTTTGCAACTCTGCCATGTTGGCCTAAATTTAAAAATTGCTGTCAGTTTTCCTTAACATGAAAAAGGAAAATCAAATGGAGATTGCCTGTTGCCTTCAGCCTCTAGAAGGGAATCTATCTCAACATCACTGTTACCTAACACACAGCGCCTTGCTTCCTTGCTTCCATAATCACTCCATTCTCTCCCTTCCCAGCTATGCTACATACACTCTTCTAACTGGTCCCTTGTCCTGCAGAGTTCAAGAGCCTACAGTGTTAGTTAAAAATGGGCCAAGAATGATTGAAATCCTGTATCATTCTATTCTATTTTACAGAGAAAGTTCTTGACTCCTGTTTTTAGAGTGTACGTTTTTCAAGAACATTTCTCTTCACTATATAAGAAAAAAACCTTATTTCCTTGAAATATATTTAGTTTGTTGTTCTACTTTAGTTAACATTTTAATTTTCTTTGCGTCAGGGAAGTTGTACATTGTTATTTTCTAGGAAAGGGGACAACCTAGACATATTTTTGTTAATTAAAGTATAACTGACATACAATATTATGTCAGTTTCAGGTATACAACATAGTGTTTTGACAGTTATTAGACATGTTTTAGTAGATGGTCTATTATGAACATTTTTTGAAATTCAATTTTCTTTTCCTCTTTAGGAAGTGAAGGTACTTCATATCGATCAAAGAAATTTCAAATTACGGTCAATTGGGTATGTTTTGAAGATCTTTTTAAGTAACAAGCCATGAAAGATGTTAAAATTATATTCTTCACTGAACGTACTGGGCAGGAAAACAGAAATGTTAAGTCAGAGGTCCCATTGCAGCCCAGTGGGCCTCTGCAGATTAAGCTTTGTGAACCCTAGGAGCAAGGGCTTTGGTCCTCAGCTTTGGAAGACCAGAAATGTGTCAGAACAGAGTTAATTTTGGTTCTTAAACCTGATTCCCAATTTATTGATTTTTTTTTTTATGTTTATTTATTATTGAGAGAGAGAGAGAGAGTGCAAGCCCAGGAGGGACAGAAAGAGAGGGAGACACAGAATCTGAAGCAGACTCCAGGCTCTGAGCTGTCAGTACAGCAGAGCCCAGTGCAGGACTCGAACCCACGAACTGTGATCATGACCTAAGCCGAAGTCAGACGCTTAACCAACTGAGCCACCCAGGCACCCCTGGTTTGTTTTGTTTGGTTTGGTTTGGTTTGGTTTTTAAGATTTATTTTAGAGAGAGTGTGAGTAGGGTAGAGGGGCAGAGAGAGAGAATCGTAAGCAGGCTCCATGCTCAGTGTGAACCCCATGTAGGGCTCAGCCCCACAGCTGTGTGATCATGAACTGAGCTGAAATCAAGAGCCGTATACTCAACCAGCTGAGTCACCCAGGCTCCCCTCTTTTAGGTTATTTCTATGTAAAGCCTATTTTTTCCACTTCATGTTGATTTTTTCTTTTTTTTTTTTTTTTTTTAAAAGGAGGTTTTTTTTTCTTTCCCCTCCCTTTTTTTTTTTTTTTTTTTAATGGGTATGGAATCAGCCTTATCCAAGGGTATTTAGCTAATAAATGGTTGAACAGAAATTTAAAACTTTGTTCTTTTTACTACCAATACTGCTTCTCCAACTGTGATCTCTAGCCACATTCATCTTGAAGGGAGAGAAGATACTTATCCCGGGTTCTGGGAAAGTACCCTTCTAGGGCCTTCTATGCACAGACCATGGACATTTTCTCAAAAGTTATAAAATAAGAGCACATTACAGAATGTAGTATTTTGCCTCTGTGATACTCAGGCCTACTTTCTCCAGTGGGAGATAGTATTTAAATCATTGTATAGCCTTGGGTACAGTGAAAATTTTGAACATGCGGCTGTATTTATTTATTAAAAACTTTTTTTTAATGTTTATTTATTTTTGAGAAAGAGACAAAGCATGAGCAGGGGAGGGGCAGAGAGAGAGGGAGACACAGAAGCTGAAGCAGGCTCCAGGCTCTGAGCTGTCAGCACAGAGCCTGATGCGGGGCTTGAACTCACTGACCGTGAGATCATGACCTGAGCTGAAGTTGGCTGCTCAACTGACTGAGCCACCCAGGTGCCCCTATTAAAAACATTTTTTAATGCTTATTTTTGAGAGAGAGCGCAGGTGCATGAGTGGGGGAGGGGCAGAGAGAGGGAGACACAGGGGCAGAGAGGGAGACGCAGAACTACAAAGAGTCTCTAGACTTCATGCTCTAGGCTGTCAGCACAGAGCCAAACGCGCGGCTCTAACTCACGAACCACAAGATCATGACCCGAGTCGAAGTTGGACGCTTAACTGACTGAGCCACCCAGGTGCCCCTCAAACTGAAATTTAAAGCCCCTTATCCCTCCCATCTCTTTTGGCCTTCTCATATCTTAACCACATTTATAAGATTTATTTTAAAATATGTAAAGGGAGAACAGGTATTAAATCCTGGAAGTCTAAATCATGTTTTAATTTTCCTTCTCAAGGTGGGGAGAAGAATTTTCATTGTCCAAGCACCCTCAGGTATGTTTAAATCCAGCCATTAAGAACATTTTCTACTTTCTTACCATAAAGTTAGTATATGCCAGTAAACTTTAGTGAGTTCTAATAAATTGGTGTGAAGTAAGTGGTAAGTTTTCCTCAGGCTTCCCTGACCATGTTATGTTTAAGCGCTGATTCCACACATCTGATTTGGTGGATTAGGAGTCAGCACTTGGGCTCCAGGGTCAGGTTTGTTACAGATTTTTATGGGATTTAAAAGTCCCTTTGCCTTTTCAAGCTTCTGTATCTCTTCCTGTGATGAAGGTTTTAGACTGTTCTCTAAAGTACCTTCTACTTTCTGTGCTTCTCCGGATTCTGTATTTGCCAACCTGTATGACTCCACTCTATACCAGTCAAATCTGTATATAGGAATAGGGGGAGGCAAATTTTTTCTGTAAAGGGCTAGATAATGTTTAAAGCTTTGTGGAACAAGAGTGATAGAAGAACAATATTTAGCTCCTTTATTGTATCACTATAGCCACCACAGACAATACATAAACGAATGAATGTGGTTGTATCCCAATAAAACTTCATGGACATTGAAATTTCAATTTCATATCGTTTTCAAATGTCATGAGGTATTCTTTTGTGGTTTCCCCCCCCCCCCCAACCACTTAGACATGTAAAAACCATTCTTAGGTGGTAGGACTATACAAAACCAGGTGGTAGCCTGGGTTTGCCCTGTGATTTGCAGGTTGCTGACCCTTGTGTTTAGGCCAAAGAGACCTAAATTAGTTGAGGGTGACTGGGAAGTCCTGGTTGCTTCTAGTAGCTACAGTATCATTTCTTCAAGCACAACATAATGAAATGAAGCCTGATGAGGGAACTTCGGGAGAGAAGCTTAAAAAGAGAGAAACCGCTAGAAGGGAGCATGTGAATTACAATACAAACGACACGTGGAATTTTCTTTTGAACATCTTATGTGTGAGGTATATATTAGACATCTAAATGGAAATGTCTCATAATAGGCATTTGCCTATAGGATGTCTTGTTCAGGAGATAGCTATCTCTGCAAACATAAATCTGGGAGCCACCACTGAGCAGAGGATATCTATAGCCATAGGATTAGATGAGATTATGTCGGAGGGAGTATAGATAAGAGAGAGTATAGAGGGGACTGAGCCCTGGGGTACTAAGTTTGGAAGAGACAAAGCCAAAAAGTAAAAGACAAGGAGAACCTCATGAAAGGGAGCAAAAGAAGAGGGGGTGCCCTAAAGCCAGATATCTAATGATCTTGAGACCGCTCAGAGGTTGCGTAAGATGAGGATTGAGAATTATCCATGGGTTTACTAATCAGTGGAAAGATACATGGGTCAAAGAGAGAATGAAAGATAGGAAAGTGGAGGCAATGTATTGAGACAGTTCTTTTGAAGAGTTTGAAAAGGGGAACAAATAGAACAGTACTAGCCAGAGGGGAATGCGGTTGGAAAGGGAGGAGTTTGTGTGTGTGTGTGTGTGTGTGTGTGTGTGTGTGTGTGTGTCTTGTTTTAGCTACAAGGTTTGTAGCACCAGCGTAGGCTGTGTGGAAGTGATCTAGGAACTTGGGGCAAATTGATCATGCTGGAGAGGAAGAGAATAATTTCAGAACAAAGACCTTACGTTTTGGTAAAGGGGGGTGTGGGGTGGTGTGTTCAGGTACAGGAGCTGATCTTCTGATAGGAGCAGGGACGGGCTGTTCATTGTAATAGGAGGAAAGGCTAACGTGAGTACGGATGGAGAAGATAAGTCACTTCTTGCTGATTGCTCCTGTTTTCTCTAGGAGGCCTGGTGTGAGGGTGAGAATGAGGGAGGAATCCTAGAGGTGAAGATGGAAAGTAATTGTTTCAGAGACTGAGCAAGGGAATTTAGTGGCAAATGTAGGATGACTAGTCAGTGCTGAGTGCCCTTTTGAGATTGTGGATGTGATTTAAAGTGACACCACTTAGTATGGTGTGTGCTGCCGTAGGCAGAAAGTTGAATTTGATTTAGGTTGTGGTTTCACCGGGTGATTGTGGCAGAGGGAAAAAAGCAAAGGTGGGTGCCATTCAGATCCATCTGGGAAACGTTCAGATTTCTTTTGTGCCATAGAGCTAGCAAATGCCAGTTGCCTATTGCTGGCTATGTTTTGTGCTGCAAAGAATTATTGTAGATTCTTTTCTAGAATGGGAAGGAACCAAGAGAACATCTAATCCTGTGGTTTTAAACCAGGGCAGGCGAGGGGGGATTGTCATGTATCAGAAACATGTGGAGAGAGAACCCAGGAAGTAAAGTGAGTTGGCAGCTGAGGAGGAGAGGGGTCTGTGTTCCTAGGCCCCAGGTTAGACTATAAGGAGGAGGTCCCGAGAAGGAGCTCTGAGCCAGACCGTAGGAAAGCTTTGGGCTCCTTGACTCAGTCCACTTGGTAAATGAAAAAGGGGATGCTGGAGAGGTCAGCCAGCCTCCTTATCCAGGTGGAAACAAAGCCAGGATTAGAGCTTCATCTCTTACCTCCCAGTCAGCGCTCTTTCCCTGTGCACATGTGGCTTCTCATTTTTACCGGATGACTGTACAATGCTGTACAAATAACTGCTTGTATCACGTGAGTTTTTAGTTTTTCAGAATAATAGTAAAATTTGGCCTTTCTGCCTATTGTTGTAGAGTTACTGATCCTGAGTTTGATTTTCATTTTTTCCTATTTGTTTTTTCCCTAACCCCAACTTTAGGGCACTGAAGTCAAGGCAATAACGTACTCAGCAATGCAGGTCTATAATGAAGAGAAGCCAGAAGTTTTTGTGATCATTGACATTTAAGATGCCAAAAAAACAAGAAAAACCCCCTCCTATGAAGAACTGTTTTTTCTCTTCTTTTTAAGAAGATACCATGATACCATGATATAAATTCTACAGTATCTGTTGATATATGGAGATTTGCAGAACAGAACTTTTTTTTTTTTTTTAATGTTTATTTTCGAACTAGAGAGAGTGTGAGTGGAGAAGGGACAGAGAGAGACAGACAGAAGATCCGAAGTGGGCTCTGCACTGACAGCACAGAGCCCGACGTAGGGCTCAAATTCATGAACCGCAAGATCATGACCTGAGCCAAAGTCACTTAACCATCTCAGCCACCCAGGCGCCCACAGAACAGAACTTTTTTTTTTTTTTTTTTAACATTTATTTATTTTTGAGACAGAGAGAGACAGAGCATGAATGGGGGAGGGGCAGAGAGAGAGGGAGACACAGAATCGGAAGCAGGCTCCAGGCTCTGAGCCATCAGACCAGAGCCTGACGTGGGGCTCGAACTCACGGACCGCGAGATCGTGACCTGAGCCGAAGTCGGACGCTCAACCGACTGAGCCACCCAGGCGCCCCCAGAACTTTTTAACTTAAAGTGTGACTTTCAGAAATGGAACATCAAGGTGCAGGTTTGGTCCGTGTTACGCAAATACTCAAACTTTAAAGAATTCTTCAGGTGGCAAGTATGGCTTCTCATCTCTTAGTCCCCTGCTGTAGTAGCACCCTTCTAGTGAAACGTCCTGCCTGGTCCCCAGAGGGACCAACTGTGTCAGCAGCAGCCCAGGATACTCTGAACCTTCCGTAGTCTTATCGAATTTAGTTTGAAAAAAAAATAACAGTAACTTGAGAAATCCTACAACCAGGACTTTGCTTTTTTCTGAATTGGTTAACACATATATTTTCTATATATACATTAAGAGAGGTTTTGTTTTAGATTTCCTGTGGGACAGAGCCATCCTGTATGCCACTCGGTTTTCTTAGAAGAAATAATTATAGTTGGAACAGTTGGAAGACTTCTCTAGAAAGAGTCCTGAGTTTCTCTCTTTCTCACTATTTTAAACCACTAATGTATGGACACTTTTCCTATTTTCTCGTAAGAACAAGTCAGTGCCCTTACAAACGAGCCCCTTCCAGGAGTGCCTGGGTGGCTCGGTCAGTTAAGTGTCAGACTTCAGCTCAGATCATGATTCTCGCTGCAGTTCATGGGTTTGAACCTTGTGTCGGGCTCTGTGCTGACAGCTTGGAGCCTGGGGCCTGCTTCAGATTGTGTCTCCCTCTGTCTCTGCTCCACCCCTAGTCTCGCTCTCTTTCTTTCTCTCTCTCAAAAAATGAATAAACATTAAAAAAATTTTTAAATAAAAAAATGGGCCCTTCTAACGTGATTTTATATTAAAGCCCATATATTTATACAGTTGGAGAAGAAAACTGTTTTACATTTCTTTGTGTTTTTCTGAGTTCTTCATTGTGGAAAAAAAACACGTTAAAAATGATCTAAACTTTTCAAAGTAGGTAATGTAATGAAACTGCTTCTGTTTGATTTGCAACATTATTCTATTCTCTGTTCATTGATTGAGGTATTTGTTGTCACCACAAGAATTTGCAAAGTTGCTATTTATTCGCACATACAGGAGAAAAGATTGCCACTGGGTGGTGCCAGATACCATTACGGCATGCTAAACTTGACCTAAAACGAAATGGTGAGCTTCCGAAGTGTTCTCAGCACTGTATCTTTTGCTAGCTCTCTAGAAAATAGAGCTAATGGAGACTAGGCCAAGAGCCTACCATTTGAATAGTAGTTCTTGCAATGAATACATAGCAGGATCACTGGGGTGGTGTTTCTCCCCCTTCTTTATTTTGAGGTACATTTTGTTCATTTGAATTGTGGCCCTCTAAGCAAAAACTGTCTAGAAGAACCTCTCTGCCTTTTGTCAGGATGAATTTCCAGGCTAACCTAAGTCCCTTTTTTTCATGGACCCCTTTGTATATCATGTGCTAGTTGGGACATTGATTGTGAAAATGAGCAGAGGGATATTGTGAGTCCAGTGGAAGAGCTGAATCCAGAATAAGAGCTCTTGGGATGTATTAAGCCAAGTAGGGTATAGTCTTGACTGG
Organism: Panthera uncia; assembly: GCF_023721935.1. Classification (NCBI taxonomy): domain Eukaryota; kingdom Metazoa; phylum Chordata; class Mammalia; order Carnivora; family Felidae; genus Panthera; species Panthera uncia. The sequence continues at coordinate 80,444,645 of NW_026057585.1, forward strand.
GAAAAAAAACGGGTAACCGCATCTCTTACCACCAGTGCTGTGTAATGGGGTTCAGTAAAAGCAAGTCAGTTTTAATTACACAATATGAATTCTATTTCCTTTTATTTATAATAAATTTATAATTTATTAACTATTTTATGTGTATTTTAAAATGCAGTTTGTGGGGTGCCTGGGTGGCTCAGTCGGGTAAGCGTCCGACTTCGGCTCAGGTCATGATCTCACGGTCCGTGAGTTCGAGCCCCGCGTCGGGCTCTGTGCTGACAGCTCAGAGCCTGGAGCCTGTTTCAGATTCTGTGTCTCCCTCTCTCTCTGGCCCTCCCCCGTTCATGCTCTGTCTCTCTCTGTCTCAAAAATAAAATAAACGTTAAAAATAAAATAACATAACATAACATAACATAACATAACATAAAATAAAATAAAATAAAATGCAGTTTGTGTTAGGGGTGCCTGGGGGGCTCAGTCAGTTGAGCGTCTGACATCGGCTCAGGTTATGATCTCACAGTTTGTGAGTTTAAGCCCCATGTCGGACTCTGTGCTGACAGCTCAGGGCCTGGAGCCTGCTTCGGATTCTGTCTGCCTCTCTCTGCTCCTTCCCTGCTCACACTCTGTCTCTCTCTCAAAAATAAATACTAAAAAAACTTTTTCTTTTAAATGCAGTTTGTGTTCATTTTTATGCCAAAATGAAGATGCTCAGTGGAAGGAAAATGAGTATGTTACCTTTGTGTGTGAAGTTGGCATTCTTGACCCAGCAGCAGCCCACAATTTATTTGTTCATTTTTGTTTTTTTATTGAGACGGTCGTACAGTCTCCCCCCCGCCCCCGACTCTTTAGTTTCAGCTATGTCTTGGCCTCGGGAGCATATTTTTCTCCTACCGTATAGCATTCCCACTCATTGTCACTTTTGTGTCTTATTCTCCTATCTGGGCTGTCTTGCCCCTTTCCAAAAACATGAACAGCACATCCAGTGCCCAAGGAGTCACAGAAGTAATGAGAGTGAACTGTGGGTGTTTGGCTGAAGATTCATGCAGTAGCTACGGGGGCAGCTGCCTCACAGCTCTTGCCCTTATTGCTACTGTGAATACAGGCCTAGTGCTGCACTTTTCGTGACACCCCACAATTGGGATTTTTATGTGAAAGTCCCAAGTTTGGGGAAAGAAGAAAAAAAAAAAAACCACTACAGATCATCACAATGGGAAAACAAATTGCGGGCTGAATCTCGTCCACAGGTTGCTGGTCGGAAAGTCCTGCTTTAAAGCACAGCTCAAGGGGCGCCTGGGTGGCTTAGTTGGTTAAGCGTCCCAACTGTTGATTTCGGCTCAGGTCATGATCTCACAGTTTGTGAGTTCGAACCCTGCCTCAGGCTCTGCTAAGGAGCCTGCTTGGGATTCTGTCTCCTGATTTCTCTGCCCCGCCCCCACTCGCACGCGATCTCTCTCAAAAACATAAACTTCAAAAGAAATATTAAAAAAAAAAAAAAGCTCAAGTCCCATTTTCTTAAGGCCTTCCTAATATTCTAGCCTTCTGTGGTCTTTATGTCTCCCTAGTTAGCTTTAAAGATTTGCAGCCTTAATGTTTTAATTGTTCAGTGTTTGCTAGCCTCATCCCTCTAAACAGAAGGAGTGCTTCCCGATGGCACATAACGGATGGTCCATCACTGCCTGGTGGTCTCTGGGTTAAGCATCTCGGAACTGCATCAAACTCAAGCAGAGCTTGATCATCTCCTTGAGCAGATCTACAAAAGTGTAAGATTGCAAGTCACAAGCCTCAATTTCTAGCCCTCACTCTGCTGTCTAACCTTGGACCTGCTTCCCCATCTGCATATTATAAGTGTTAGTGGGGCACCTGGGTGGCCCAGTTGGTTGAGCTTCTGACTTTGGCTTAGGTCATGATCTCGTAGTTCGTGAGTCTGAGGCCCACATCGGGCTTGTTGATGTCAGTGCACACACTGCTTCGGATCCTCTGTCAACCTCTGTCTCCCTCCTGCATGGGCTCTGTCAAAAATAAACAAACATTTAAAATAAGTAAACAAAACAAATGAAACGGGAGTGTTAGTGATTCCTGAACTTTCCAGTTTTAAGTTTCTGTGATCCTGTATACTGTATTTTAAACAAGTGAGCTGAGAACGAGGTTTCTGCAGTTTCTGTTTGTTTAGGTCCAAAGCACACCCATCAGCATCTTCTCATTCACTCTTATCAGACAGCCTTTGTTGTGAGTATGGCTGGATGTGCTCTGATGGCAGCAATTTGCCGTAGTGGACATTCCATAGTGGCATGGTGACCTTTTCTCACTGGTGTGTCTCCCTCCCAAGTGGGCTAAGTGGTTATCTGTCTCTGTGACCACTTTGCCAATTCTCTTTCCACTTTGTTATTTTGCCACTTGGGCTTTGGAAGAAAATGTTCAAGAAGGGTGGAAAAAGAACAATTTATACCCTCCTCAAGGTGGGGCATGTGCACTGAGTGAACTAGAATTCTGGCCCGTCCCCACCTCTGAAGTCTGAGCTTCAATCAGAAGGCTTTGAGGATTCCAGATTGAGACCGAGGATTCTGTTTCTTCATCTAAGAAACCAGGGAATTGGAAAGGATGTCCTCCAAAAGCTTTCAGAGCAAATATCCACAGAACTTAGTGACTATACTACTTTATCAATGTTGTTGCCCATCTAATGTACTATAAATAATTTTTATTTTGTTACCTATCAAATGAACGATGTCTAATTCTGGACATGCAAGAAAATACTCTTAGGAAAAGGGCCAACATATTTATTTTGTCATAAACGCATATCCAGGACTGGTCTGTTTGAAGTATTTTCCCAAGTGCTTTCAGTATGTTTCCCATTTGTCCTTACAGTATTTTTTTCTTTTCTTCCTTTTTTTAGAGAGCGTGCACATGAGTCGGGGAGGGGCAGAAGGAGAGAGAGAATCTTAAGCCGGCTCTATGCTCAGCGCATGGGCTTATGACCTGAGCCAAAATCAAGAGTCAGACGCTTAACCGACTGAGCCACATAGGTGTTCCATGTTCTTCCAGTATTTCTATATGTGGTATCTGCATTTTACAAACATGGAAATTAGTAACACCTAGAACCACCTGGCTGTATGACTCTCTTCATTGTCTTCATACCATATCCTTTAATATATAACAAATCACATTTATGTAATGATCCTCTGAGGTTAGTATAGCAGCCATCACTCACATTTTATATATAAGGAAACACTTCATGTTTGGGTGATATTTCTAAGGTACAACCCAAAAAGAGATCACTGACAAAGATTGTGCCACTTTCTCTGATATTTATCCTGAAAGTTCAAAAGTTAATGTTATTTAGCAGAGACATTTGAACTATAGAAACGTCTGGTTTCCTAGGACAAGACAGTAAAGAATGGTGGATTTCTACTGTTTCTTCCCACTGTCAAATAAATATACAACTGTGTGTGTGCGTTTTAATTTATATCTATATATTAAATTTTTAAAACATTTATTCACTTTTCAGAGACAGAGACAGAGCATGAGTGGGGGAGGAGCAGAGAGAGAGGGAGACACAGAATCCGAAGCAGGCTCCAGGACTGCTATCAGCACAGAGCCTGACGTGGGGCTTGAATTCACAGACCGCAAGATCATGACTTTAGCTGAAGTCAGATGTTTAACGGACTGAGCTCCCTAGGCGCCCCTATATCTATGTATTTTTAAGTAGACCCCACACCCAATGTGGGGCTCGAACTCATGACCCCAAGATCAAGAGCCGTATGCTTCACTGACTAGGCCAGCCAGGCCCCCGTGTGTGTGTTTTAAACTGCTTCCAAGTATAACTGTTAAGGTCATTAGAGTCATGGATTCTGATGCTGACTCTGTCATTCATGAACTGTATGACTTCAGGAAATTTCCTTAACCTATCTGAGGCTTAGTCTCCTCAACTCTGAAATGGGGAGGATGACCACTGACAGACCAGGTTGCTGTGCAATACCCCAGCATCGCTGGGGTCATTAAGAATCTTATTTTGTAAATGAAAAAAAAAAGGGGAGTAATTTTGGAATTACACTTGGAGCTGTGGACTATGCTAGCGTTATTTTGAGGGGCTGGACTGTTGTAAACAGCACAAACCAGAGCCAGATCACTGGGGTCCCTGAACAGTCCTGGTAAGCCACTTACTAACTGTCCACTTTGGACATGTTGCTTTACCTCTCTGCCTTAATTTCTTTATTTGAAGTGATGATGATAGTACTTGTAGGATTGTTAAGAAGATTAAGAAATATAAATAAAGGACGGCACATGACACATAGTAAATGCTCTGTGAGGGCTAGTATTATTACTTTGACGAGAATAATAAATGCCAACAGCCTCTTACTTTCCTCCTTATTAAAACAGTCCACAGTGTTTGGTTAGGGGGTGTCACCAGCCTAGAGACAACCCTGGTAGCCGGTGCCATTCTGCGAAGGTCTGTGTTTATGAAGAAGGGCAAAAAAGCCGCTTCTTTCTGCTTCTCCCCTCTCCTGTTTTCTCTTTCGACTTCATTTTCCTTCCTGCTTCTCTACGCCAAGTTTTTCCTGTTTTTCTTTCTTCCATATGTCAGTTGAGCATCCATTTTCAAAAGCTGTGCCCATCTCTTTATGCCAAACCAGTTGCCCTTCTGAGGCGCTCCCTTCCGCTCGTCCCTTCTGGGTTTCCTTGTAGCTCACAGCATTAAACATTCAAGGGTGCATCACAAGGAGAAGGAAGATGAGCCAGTTATTGGGTGACTTTGTTTCTGCCTTTATCATTGTTCCCCTAGGCCCTCCAGAGCCCCTCTCAGGACCAGTGCAACTCACCATCACCAACCAGCTAAGTTTACATAACTCTCCAGTCCTGCCCTTTGATTTTTTACCGATTGTTTTTATAACTACTTTATTGAGATATAATTCTACCATACAGTTCACCCACTGAAAATGTACAATTCAGTGGTCTTTAGTATATTTGCACAGTTGTGCAACTGTTGCCACAATCAATTTTAGAACATTTTCACCCTCCAAAAAACCCACTACTTTTTTAAGTACACTCCCCACCCTCCTGCCTCCCAGCCCTAGGCAACCACTAATCTACTTCCTGTTCTTTAGCTCTGTGTATTCTGTTGCCCAGATTCTTACCTGCCAATCCTGTCCTTTTTTGAAATAACTGGAAACTCACCTTTTAGAAGCTATTTGGACTCATCCCACCTGCTTGATCCCAACTTTCCTGGGTTCTCTGATTTCCAAAGAAATACTTAGACTGTGTTGTAAATATTTGGATACATTGCTGCATAAAGTCCCTTAAGTAAATATATGTAGTCACAATTCTGCTTTATACACTTTTTTTAAGTTTATTTATTTTGAGAGAGTGGAGGAGGGGCAGGGAGAGAGAGAATCCCAAGCAAACTCCGTGCTGTCAGCACAGAGCCTGACACAGGCCTTGATCCCATGAACAATGAGATCATGACCTGAGCTGAAATCAAGAGCCCACGCTAAACCGACTGGGCCACCCAGGTGCCCATACCTTTTTTAAACCTTCTTCTTCTTTTTTTTTTAATGCTTAAAAAAAATTTTTTTAACGTTAATTCATTTTTGAGAGACGGAGACAGAGTGTGAGCGGGGAGGGGCAGAGAGAAGGGGAGACACAGAATCTGAAGGAGGCTCTAGGCTCTGAGCTGTCAGCACAGAGCCCGATGCCAGGCTCCAACCCATGAACCATGAGATCATGACCTGAGCCGAAGTCAGATGCTTAGCCAACAGCCACCCAGGCGCCCCTGAACCTTCTATCTTTAGTGGTCTGTTTCAGTGACACTTAATCCAGGTTTTCCTGGATTCCAAAGCTCCTGGCGCCACGCTCCTTAGGAAGAGATCCTTAATGTCATGTTTTCATATCCAAATTCCATATTTCTGATTTCTATCTATAGCACCCTTAGCTTCCCACTCCCCAGACTGCAGCTGTCTTGGATTCCTCTTAGACTTCTATTCCCTGCACTCATTCCGTGGTTATATTGATGTCCTTTCCATTTGAGGCATAGCTCAAAGCCAGCTTTCCTTTTCTTTTTAAATCAGCACATTATTTGTCTGTTGGGATGAATGGCCATTTTTGTTATCTATATTCGTTTTTGTGTAAAAACAAACGTAATACTCTCCCCACCCAAATAATTTGTCTCAACTCCACCTAGGGATCCGTGTTTGGAGGAGGCTGCAAATGGTAGATGTTCAGATATCTGTTGAACGGACAAATTGATACGATTCTGGCAGTTGGTACTTTTCTACCTCACATCATTATTGGCCGTATGTACGCCTCCCCACCTGGAATGTAGTGTTCCTCCACCCTTTTCATTTCATTCCTCTGCCTTGCACGTGACAGGGTTCCCTGAGTCATTATAAATGCCTAATCTCCCAATATATACTTAGAAGCAGGAGCCAGAGCCTCTGCTTCCAGTTCCGTCTGGAAACTTCCCGACTGTGGTCTTCCCTAAGCCTGTTTCTTCATCTACCATAATAGCACCTACCTCACAGGGCTGGATCGTTAAAACATTTGTTGTTCAATGCTTCTCTTAAAGAGTTATGACCCTCTAAAAATTAAGGGAACGAGGGACGAGGGGCGAAGAAATAGAAAGGGCAGGTACGCCGGATAAACTGGAGAACAGCAGCGAGGTCCTGGCTGAGGCTGACCAGCAGGGCGTTCTGGAGTGGCAGGGGTTTCGGCCAACAGCGGGTCCGGCTCCGCCCCACGTGCCTTTGCCTGGCTGCGATTGGCTTAGCTGCGGAAGCCTAAGACTCTCATTGGCCGCCAAGGCCTGTCTGTCCAAGCCACCGGACCGGCGTGCGCAGCGGCCTCGGTAGACTGTTCCTGTGTGAGGGTCCCGAACTGGCAAGCGGGGAAGCGCCTGGTCGCAGACCTCGCAATAATGTAACCGGAAGTCGGGATCAAATGGACTAGCTGCCCCTGGCGTGGCCACGACTTTCGGCATGCACATGTGGGTGTGCCACCGCGTGGGCTCAAATCCCTGCTGGGACATCAGTCAGCATGGCTTCGGAGTCCGTCATTCACCTACTCAAGCCTCAATTTCCTCCTGAGACAGGGGTAACTGAAGGACTTCATAAAATCTGCGTTTTGTTCCTTTTCCTGCTCCTGTTCTTGCTAGGACCCGCACCCCCACTTTACACATGTCTCATCGTGCAAATAGCATATGTCCTTTTAGGGACAGGGAGTTCATGATTTCTTTAGAATAAATGACATCTAAGGAAGGACCAGGTGAGAATAACCAGCGGAAGCTATGGTATGCGTATTCCAGACCACTGGCCTAGACAGTTCCAGGTCAAGACCCCCTGGCTCCAAAGAATAACTCCTGGGCCCTCCTCTTTGTTCTAGCTGGTTTCTGGATGCCTGCGAGGAGTATACACCAGATCACAATCCTCAATAAAAACCCCAGGCCCCCAGCAAAGACGAGGCTCTCTCCTTTCTGAGTCTCCCACTCTACCTGCACTCTCTCCATACCTTCAATAAACTCTTTCACCTCCTGCTGGCTCCTGTTTGATTTCTACCCTTGCGTGCATCCAGGGACCCTCTTGACTGGTTCCCTGGGACCCCCTCTGGGTCCTCACCAGGGCTGCCAGCATCACTTTTCAGTCATAAACAGGGATGGTGCCAGTGCCTACCTCAGAGGACTGGGATCCAGTAGACACTCGGGAAATGGGGGCTCTTTAATCTGGTGCCCACTTTGCAGACCTTTACGTTTTCCCCCTAGAATGTAGTCTTGGGGTGTCTGGTAGGTCGCGGGCCTCTTCTGGGGTCTAGCTGCGGGACTCTGTGATAACTTTCCAGGAAAAGCATTTGTGGGAAAAAAACAGGACTGAAAAGGAAAAGGAAGGTTCGTACTACTCACTGCTGTACTCCTCCCTGAAAAGAAGATATAAAACCAAGCCGTTTACCTACCTGACTGCGAATAAATGTCGCTGATAGTTAGCAAGAAAAAACAGGCTTTCAGTTTTTTAACATGGCCCCCAAATGCTGGAGCCTTCTAGTGCTAATGCTTATAGGTGCCGCTTTTCAGGGTTGTGTTCCTCATGGATTTTTTTCCCCCAGGGAAAAAAAAAAGTTTTAAGTCAATTCAAAAACGCAGCAAAAGGCACAGTATCTATTTCTATTTTGTGTTCCAGCATTTAACCTTTTGAACTAAGCAAAAAAGTGCCACTTCGTTATTGAATAACATTCTTTTTTGTAGGGGACCAAGCAAGGGAGTGTGTGTATACTATACTGGTGAAGGGATATACCCATAGTGTTTGAATCGCAAACACAACCTTAAAGGTGGGAATGAGAATGGCATCTACTCAAGTCTTCTCATTAAAGAAAAAAAAATTTTTTTTAATGGTAATACTTGAAGAATAAGGAAGAAAATTACTTTTGTTTCCTAATTTGTCCTCAGCCTTCTTTAAATAACACATCTTAGTATTGAATCCTACCTTTCCAGTATGACGTTTAACTTGAATAAAAAAATGATTTAATTCAATTCATTGATGGAATTCTAATGTGTAGCAATTAAGTTCCATAGTGCTTAGAGAGTGTTCTGGTTCCTTCTTCAAAAACAAGACATAATTTCAATACCGTATTTCAGTCACATATTCCTAATGTAGTTTTTATTAATCTGAAGTACTGTGTGAATTCCCAGAACGCAATACCCATAATCAAATAAAACCCAAATGTATCCCAAAGTAAAAATGGACTAGTTTAAGACTACCCAATAATTTAGAGTGTTATTATTTGTCCTAATAAAAACTTTAAGGAAACATATACGGTATCTTGACATTTCACAAAAATTAATATCTTCCTTTCAGATAAGGTTGAGAACCAGTAAGCTGGAAGGTCAAATGGTTCAAATGCCCATTGAGGCAACTATAAGGACAGAGGGAAACCTTGAATAGGGGTCCTATTTTGCACAAAAGACACTGGGAAGATTTTTTAAAAATACCTCATCGAGGTCCCATCTGCCAAAGATTGTGATTTGCTTAGGCATCTGTGTTTTTAAAAGCTTCAGAAGTGGAGTGCCTGGGTGGTGCAGTATCCGACTTCAGCTCAGGTCATGATCTCACTGCTCGTGAGTTCAAGCCCCGTGTTGGGCTTTGTGCTGACAGCCCGGAGCCTGCTTCAGATTTTGCATCCCCCACTCTCTCTCTGCCCCTCCCGGCTCATACTCTCTGTCTCAAAAATAAATAAACTTAAAAAAATAAATAAATAAAAGCTCCACAAGTGATTCTAATATGCAGCGAAGGCTGAGAACCATGGTCTAGGCAGAAATGTTCCCCTTTCTCCCCTTAAGGGTTGAATAAATATAAATGTAAATGTAAATATAAAGTTACTCTTTAATGAAGAAATTTAAGTGGTTGTAAATAATATCAACAAGGGATTAAAAGATTTTCCCAATGGGAAAATCAAGCAACTATATAATGGATTTGTATATCTAGAAATCTGAAAGAGCAAAGCAGAGTATAATAAATTCCTAGATATACTTTATAAGCTGTATTCCATTTAACAATGTTTGTAAATGATCTATCTAATCAAGTCTAAAGGTAAAAAGAGATGACTGGCATTACCCTGGTCACTGGTTTCCAATCTCAAGGTGGTAAGTATCCAATGGCTTTTGAAACGGATGTGAAAAAAAATAAAGAGATGGAGAAAAGTGTTTATCCTATTTCAGTATTGAAAAGCCTCAAAAAGTTAAGAGGCCCTTGGCTTCTCTTGTGTGTGGTTTATCACTTATTAACATATTTGACTTTTTGTTGGCATCAATACAAATTCCGTAGGGAAAAGACTAACATGTTAGAAGACGAAGTGTATAGATCCTCTGTGGATTTCACTTTTCTGGTCTATTCATGGCTCCATTAGCATGAATAGTTAAGAAACTCCTATATCAAAATAAAATGTTAATTATACTTCACAATATATAAAGCCACTGGCTAAACAGTGCTGTTTCTGTGATAACCTGAATTTTATCATTAAAACTCTTATAACTAAAGTCACATCCTTTACATAATATTTATTCTGTATAGGATTTATCCACATACAATGACGTCAACTTTAAGACAATTGACTATTATTTGTAAAAGGCATCTTATAAAATCGAGTAATACACAACACACCTCAGTGAATTAAGCTGATATTCTAGGATTCAGAAAATCTGATCATTCTAGTTCCTATTTTTGCCACTGTTTCACTGGGTTGTCTTAGGGAGGTTGCTTTACTGTTCTGTGCCTCAATTTCTTTACCTTTCATGTGAGAGAACTGTCCTATTTCATAGATATGTAGAGAATAACATAAAAATTATTAAATACTTTGTAAATATAAAATGCTATATAAATGATAAATAGTAATACTGATCCACTCTAATATAAAATAACATAGAACTTTCCATGTATAATCTAAAGTTTGGTCCTCCAGTACCTATTATTATCAGCCTTCCCAGTTAAATAATCTTACACTATGTCACTTTTAGTGATTTTCCACAGTATTAAATTTCCATAGTATTAATTAATTTAGGATATATATGTATATATAGGATATATATGTATATATAGGATATATATATATATATATATATATCCAATATGAGTGGAAGTTTCGATATATCTTAGCATGACTTAGCAAAATAACTTTAATGAATTCAGTCTGAGCTCTTAAGTAACTGACACACCAAACTTTCTTCATCCATTAAGCAATGACTTGGTGGCATAAAAGCAGTAACAGTGCTTGTTTTGATTTCATTAGTCAAAAATACAGTGTTGAAAAATTTGTTCTTCAAAAGACATGCTAACTATAGAAGGAATATTGTACAGATGAAGGCTGTGAGCTGCTGCTCTAGGAGACCCTCTGATTACCAGTTTATCAGCACGGTGAGTAACAGAGGTAATGAAGTAAGACCGCAATGCTCAAAGGGAATTCAAAGAGTTCCCTGGTTCCAAGGTTTTCAGTACCGCACTGCTGAGCTCTGCAGAGGTGTCTGGTGAAAGGCTCACAGAGGGCTTTAGCAAGAGCAGCTCTGATTTTAGGGTTTTGCCCACCTTAAATGGTGGGCTTCTCTCTGCAACAATTCATTTGAAGAAAGGGTTTCTTGGGTTAAAAAAAAAAAATCTTTTAAACCACCGATCTAGTCCATGTTGCCTCCTCCAGCCACTAGGCACGACTGCAGTATTGCTTTATTTTGCAACACTTCTTCCCATCGCCACACACTCTTGAGGACCACACAGTTAGAAAGGCATTCACCAGCTGATAAACAGCATTACTGTAAGAGCAAACTTTGTTCTAACCAACTCCCGCTATTTTGCTAATATGAAAAAAAAAAGAAAAAAACCCTTGGCATAAATTAAGCTTACATTAAGAGATTACACCCCTATGTAACATTTCCCCACATTTAAAAGCCAAAGACTTTTGTTTTCTCAGAAACCATTACTGGACAGTCTCACTCTGGGAAAGAACTGGTCTTTAAAGTCTTCGATACATATGATATGATAACTGGAGTTACTATTTACAACTTACAAATATGTCACAAATGTTTTTCTTTTAGGATACTAAAATGGTAGGATAGATGAGCTGTCTAGTTTGATGAGTCTGATGGCTGTTTTGTGGGGATAGCTTGTTGCTTGTTATAAACAATGAGAAAGCATTATTTCAGATAAGGTGCTGGTGGCACCGTGTCCAGTGGACTTTGCTGACATTCATGCTGATGTTCGCATGCAGAAGAGAACAGCATAAAAGAACATTTAGATCACAGACTAAAGTGCATTAGAGCATACACATGCAAGCACTAATCATCCTCATGAATAAAGCTCCCATCACTCATTTTTCCTCTTGGCTCCAAGGACTAAAAAATCAGATAATAATTTTAAAAGATGCTACCATCTGGTGAGACTAGAGGATGACAAGTGTTCCCTCCCTCATTTGGATACAACTTCATTGTTAAGACTCCTGATTCAGGAACAGTCATGTTGGGAGCACAATGAACTCAGTGCATACCATCCAGTCTTGAAGCGAATGGAAATTTACCGTCAGGGGAATCTTGAAAAAAGTCTCAGCATTAAGTACCATAAAACAAAAACAAATGGTTAGTCATCTATTTATAAAAAATGTTTTAGAAATTAACCATTTTAGCCCTCAACTTGTATCAAAGGACAATCACTAATGAAAGAATGAGAGAAAGAATAAAATGAAAAGGATCATATTGACATATGTTATGACACTTAGAAATACAGTATAATTTGATAGAGAGCCTCTCTCTATCAAAATTAAATCAGATCAAGCTTAATTGTAATAACTTGCAGTGACCTTTAGTAAGGTCAGGTTTTTTTGGCATTTAGATTTTATCTTCAGAACTAAAATAATGTTTCTCCAATTTAACTGTACGTTTAGAATGTTCCCTAATTCATACAGGGGGGGAGTTTAAACTCACCTTTGTTTCCTTGGGGAAAAGTTTGTTTTGAAAAATTACATAAACAAGATAAGTAAAAATGCTTAAAGCATTTAAGAGAAGAATTGGTTCAAATAGTGTTATATATAAAATTTACATATAAATAACCTGACATTAAAAACATGTCAAAAGACACTGTAGGGACATTACTGAGCACTCTTGGATAACTCTAGTTCAAGTTATTATATGTTGTTAGAGATTATTAAATTCTTTCATGCTTTCTGATAGGCTTCTTTTTCTAATTACTGCAGATTGGTGAGGTTTGACTTTAATTCTTTGCCATTTCCAGAGACAATACAGGGAGAGACAGTTGGAAGAGGGCTGTGTAAAATCAAAACCTGTCTTGTCACAAGTCCCAAAGCTTAAACTTTCTGACCTTAATTTCATCATTTGCAAATCAGAGGCAATTAATATTTACCTTGCTGATTAAGTGAGAAAATGTGTGAGACAGCACTTTAAAAACAATAGAGCAGAAAAATAAATGTTAGAAATCATTCTTAAGAACTGGTAACCTCCAATTTTCTTGTGTATCGTTTTTTGTTGTTTTTTTCTCCTGTAGAGAGGAAGAGGATTACATTGTCAGATCTTCACAAACTACCTTGACTTTTAGGCAGTATTAGTTCCTGCTTTAGAAAATGAGGTCTGTATGTAATCTCTGGTCTGCCTCTACTTGAGGTTTTTGTTTTTTTAAAACAACACGGACTACGTAAGAGTAATTTTTAACTTCATGACAAAACATTCAAATATGAATCGTTTCAAACATTTTTGATTTGTCTTCTGCCATGATCCTAAAACAATATGTAGCGTATTGGGATAATGATAGGTTGCTTTAGATCTGAAATTAATAGAAAGACTTATCAGTTCAGTCAGATTGGGTGCCAGTCCCTTAAATGTGCTCTTACCTGGTTCCCTGTGAAAATTCAGTATTCATAGGTTGTGTTTTTGCAACACCTTGAAATTCTCTTACATAAGGTTTGGTTGTGGTAAATTTATTTAAAATATTTTCTTTGAGAAAAGTTTGCTAAGTAGATCTTCCAGTATTAAAAGGGGGAAAAAAAAAAGAGGATTAATTGTTCATCCATCATGCCAACTCAAGCTAGGTCTTCCTTTCCGGTGCAGCAACATATTTTAGGGCAACAAAGTTCAGAATGGATACAATGACCTGTTTGGAAAGCATGCAAGTTATATTAGGTCATTACTTTTAAGTCAGTCTGATAAATTTGTTAACCAGACTCTGACCATGGAAAGAGAGAGATACAGGAAGTCAATGTAAGTTGCATACACGCCACAGCTCTGTGGGGTCACACGTCAGCTACCTAATGTTGGGTTTTATTTCCTTTTCTTCTTCTTCTTCACTATCATCAACCTGTTGTATGACCAGATCAGCAGACCCATCCTCTACAATCTCCACGTATGATCTATTCTCATCTTCACTCAAGTGCCATCTGGAATCCTTATCTCCATCTGATGGGGACATAAGATGCTGTTCAGCTTCCAAATCAATGGGGAGGCTGTCTATGCCAACTTCAGCAAGGCACTCGTTACAGAGTCTGTAGCGCCTGGTTCCTTCCTGGACCACTTGCCCTGTTAGATCAGTCACGTGGCGTTTGCATTTTCTGCAGATTAGTTTGCATGCCTGGTGAATCTGTGTAGAGATTTAAATAGCGATAAAAAAAAGATTTTTCAAAAGCGGCATAGTTCGAGATCTCGGTACCAGTGCATAAACTTAAGATGTCCAAAACCAAGCACTAATATTAAAATTAACGTCTAATTATTAGAAAAAGATCACAGGTTTTGATGATAAACTGACGTCACAAATAAATACCAACTTTCTCTAAATGATGGCTATAACATTTTTATGATTAATATCACATGCTTAATAATTTCACATATCCCTTAATCCAACAATATTTTGATATCTAAGGTAACAAGGGACACCTTCCAGAATAATAATAATTGCAAACACTAAATATATCACATGTACTATTCTAAGGACTTTATATACCTTAATTTTGGTGAGGGAGAAACCTCTTGTTTTGTGTGTTAATTTATTATTATCAGCTAGAGAAAGAAAAATACATTGTCCCAAATTTAAGTTTATCGAAACATTTTTTTAAAAAAGATTTTATCTTTGGGGCACCTGGGTGGCTCATTTGCTTGAGCATCTAACTCTTGATTTTGGCTCAGGTCATGACCCCAGGGTTGTGGGATTGAGCCCCACATCAGGCTCCACACTGAGCATGGAGCCTGCTTAAGATTCTTTCTCTCTCTCTCTCTCTCTCTCTCTCTCTCATTCTCTTTAAAATAGAATAAAAAATATACAGGGTGCCTGGTGGCTTAGTCGGTTAAGTGTCTGACTCTTGATTTTGGCCTAGGTGATGATCTCACAGTTTGGGAGAGATCAAGCCCCAAGTTGGGCTCTGCACTGACAGCATGGAGCCTGCTTGGGATTCTCTCTCCCTTCCTCTCTCTCTGCCCCTCCCCTGCTTGCTCATGCTCTGTCAAAATAAATAAATAAACTTAAAACAATAAAAAAAAAAAAAAACTGGGGCACCTGGGTGACTGAGTCAGTTCAATGTCCGATTTCAGCTCAGGTCACAATCTCAACGTTTGTGAATTCAAGCCCCGCATCAGACTCTCTGCTATCAGTGCAGAGCCCGCTTTGGAGCCTCTGTCTCTCTCTCTCTTTCTCTGCCCATCCCCACACTCTCTCAAAAATAAAAAATGAGACATTAAAAAAATATATATATATACATATATATACATATATGTGTGTATATGTGTGTGTGTGTGTGTGTGTGTGTGTATAAATTTTATCTTTAAGTAATCTCTACACCCAACGTGGGGCCCAAATCCACAACCTTGAGACCAAGAGTTGCATCCTCCACTGACTGAGCCAGCCAGGATACATATTTTTAGATAGAAGGATCTCTTGTCACTTCTATTAATGAAAGATCCTGTAGAAAGAGGACTAGACCAGGAACTGGAAGGCTTGGGTTCTAGCCCTGCTTTTGTCATTTATTAACCATGTATCTTGAAGCTAGTAACTGAAAACAATATAAACCTGCTTCCAGGGTGATAGTCAAAATATCTAACAACTAGCAAGGTAGAAGTACCACCCAAACAGAACAGAAGCCTGACAATCACAATGGACATTGGTCCAAACGACAACATATGTCAAAACAACACAGGCTGCTATGTGTCAGCCTATTATTATCCCTGCTTCCTTCCTTAACAACTAGTGGGAATACAACTCGGGTTGTGAGAACCAAATGAGTTAATACGTGTGAAGTGCTTTAGAAAAAAGTTGTAAGACGAGTAATTATATAATTATACTTATTAATAAACAGATTTCTTTCTTTCTTTCTTTCTTTCTTTCTTTCTTTCTTTCTTTTTTATTTATTTTTGAGAGAGAGAGGGTGCAAGTGAGTGGCAGAGAGAGATGGTGAGAGAATCCCACAAGAGGCAGAGAGGGAGAGAGAGAGAGAGAGGGAGAGAGAGAGAAGTGGGGCTCACCTGAAGCAGGACCTGAACTCACGAACCGTGAGATCATGACTTAAGACGAAGTCAGGTGCTTAACTGACTAAGCCACCCACATGCCCTAAATAACTTTCTTTAATAGCTGTCAGAGCAGAGATTATGGGTTCTACTCTAAAAATCACTATAATTAATATCATAATGTTGAGTTAATATTTATGGCATATTCATTTAGATAAAATCAGAACACTATGGAAGTACACCACCAAACACAAATGGCCAAAAACCCCAAGAAAACTAATGCAGTGTGGTAAAATATCTAAGAAAATGTATAGGACTACAACTCAGTATAGTTATTATTTTCTACTTAACTCCTGACATATTAATCAGTAAACATTGAAAGTACACAATTTGAGTGTACTTTATTTCTCCTGAAATAGTAATGTTATGGGTATCATATGTGGTACTGTTTTTGTTAGAAAGTTCTGGCACAGATTCATGTTCATCCCCCATCCCTTCAATTCCAATATGATTATGAAGTCAAAGAAATTAAATAAAACATTATGTTAAAATTGAATATATCATCATGAATTAATTTTTTTTTAACTTTTTTTTTTTAATGTTTTTATTTATTTTTGAGACAGAGAGAGAGACAGAGCACCAGCTGGGGAGGGGCAGAGAGAGAGGGAGACACAGAACCCGAAGCAGGCTCCAGGCTCCGAGCTGTGAGCACAGAGCCCTATACGGGGCTCAAACCCATGAACTGTGAGATCATGACCTGAGCCGAAGTCGGACACTTAACTGACTGAGCCACCCAGGTGCCCCATGAATTCATTATTTTAAAAACATATATCTTCCAGCTCTGTCCACTGAAATAATCTTTTTTTTTAAGGTTTATTTATTTTTGAGAGAGAGAACAAGCAGAGGAGGGGCAGAGAGAGAGGGGGACAGAGGATCCGAAGTGGGCTCTGCGCTGACAGCAGTGAGACCAATGTAGGGCTCGAACTCACGTACTGTGAGATCATGACCTGAGCTGAAGTCAGACGCTCAGCCCACTGAGCCACCACAGTGCCCCTGTCCACTGAAATAATCTAAGGGGAATGACACCATAGTAACAATGAGCACCCCAGGTGTCCAACGTTTGGTTTCTAATTTCATTCCCCATTAAAAGGAACCACAGGTCTTTTGAGAAATGGCTGATTCCAGTTTTGTGACAGGGAAAATACAAGGTGAGCCTAGGGAAATTTCGGGGCCAGAGAATAAGGCCACCTTGAATATTTAATGGACTTATGACAAAGGGACACAAGAACCAGTTTCAAGTCATCCAACTGGACAAAACTGAAAATTTAAGTATCAAAAAGAATAATAATTGTTGTGGTCCCAAACACAATGAACCAATGAAAATTCATGAGACTGTATGTTATTTAGAAAAAAAATAAAGCCAGAAAAAACTCATATTACCATTTGAAACTGCTATTTAATCAACTCTTTATTTTGAAAATTGATAATTAAAGGGAAAGAATTAAATATTTATCCTGTTTCTCCTGTAGTAACTGTATGTCAAAGTAACCAAGTAGTTCCAGGTGATGAGGGAAGGTTTTACTTTATAGAATTCTGGCTAATAATGTAGAAGAAATGATAAAATCAGTAAATCATACCACAAGTAAAATTAATAATTTGGGCAGAGTTTATCAACTGCTGTTAATCTCATTAAATGAATGCTTGATGAAGAAATGGATATAGCATAATGCCAAAATAGTTCCACATAGAGTCCTTTCTAATCACGTGGTGGCATCTTTAACTGCACAACGGTGGGATCATGGTATCATTACCTAGCTTAATGACCAATCTTTTTTTTTTTAATTTTTTTTAACGTTTATTTATTTTTGAGACAGAGAGAGACAGAGCATGAATGGGGGAGGGGCAGAGAGAGAGGGAGACACAGAATCGGAAGCAGGCTCCAGGCTCTGAGCTGTCAGCCCAGAGCCCCAGGCGAGGCTCGAACTCAGGGACCGGGAGATCATGACCTGAGCCGAAGTCGGACGCTCAACCGACTGAGCCACCCAGGTGCCCCGA